>NW_019385382.1:256676-282237 GCF_000671375.1 Centruroides sculpturatus
CAAATCATGCCATGTGGCATGATTGTCTGTTGACCAATCAGTGGCTATACTTTCAAAAAGCCAATGGCCACTTTCAACCATCTGTCAATGGCCGTTACCAGTAAAAAAACTTTGCTAAGTCTTACTTTCAGGGGGAGGCCTTATATTTAGCAATTCAGCAAAACCTATGGTAGGTCTTATTTTCAGAGGATGTCTTATTTTCAGGGAAACACAGTACTAGTAATAATTGTTTATATATATATATAGTATGCATATATGTGACTAAAAATAAAGTTTTGTTTTAAGAAAATAGTAACTAGAAAAAATGCTTAATACTCTACTAATTACTTATGCTTTTCTTTATAAATGTACACATTCATATTGTAGTATTTATACTATTTTCCAAATATTTTTGTATATCTCCATCTGCACTTTTTCCCTATTTCTTATCTTGGATTTTGTGTCAGTTGCTAAATGGTACCATTTTAGTAACCTTGTTTTTACCTTTCCCTTTAAAAATATTAGATAGGTGACATTGAGAAACTTGAGACGATGTTTATCAATGTAATTAGCCTGGGTGAACAGTTTGAACAGTAATATGTCACAAATGAAAGATTATAAGTAATTTATTGTTGAGAAAAGAAAAAATACGACAAAAAGTACAGATAAAAAGAAAAGTGTAATAACAAAATTAAATTAAACTAAAATAAAATAAATAAATAAAGTAAACTAAACTAAAAAATAAAAGAATAATAAAATAAAATCAGTTGGCATTTAAGCAGGAAAGTCTTGGATAAATTGGAGTCGTTTGTTAAAAGCAGGCATGTTTGAGATTTTTCCAGTCTGGACTGAGGGAACTGCATCTGAAACAACATTGATGAGTCGCTTGACACGACTAAAAAACATATATTTTAAATAGTTACATAAAAGTTGAAAATTTCAAATGAGATGAGAGGAATAAGTTGAGCTGGTCCAATCCGGAGCAGGGTCAGTAGCTCACATTTGGGTTCACCTCAGACTAATATAAGTTTATTTTTACATAAATTTTATAATTATTTTCTAATTATTAATTATAATTAATAAAATATTAATAAAAATATAAATCCATTTCATTGATGGTGTAATAAGTCTAGTGGAAAAGAAAAGCCATCTTAGCACTTGTATATTTGAAAATATTAAACAGTAAACACCAAATATGTTTGTATAAATGTTTTTAAATACAAACAAAACCTTTTAAACCAGTAACAGAACTTTAACGCAACTGTGGGTCCTCAGACGAGGTTCGAACTCGAGTAAACCTCAAAATTCTTATTTGACGCCAGAATGTAAACAACGAGACTCAGAACTGTTCGAGTATGTGTCAAACTATCTGTCAAGGTCTTAGTGGAAGACAAACTCTAACATGAGTGCTCATAAATTGGTAGATCATTGACTTGCAAGTCTATAAAATGTTGGCCGAGATAAACCTCGGCCAACATTTGAACAAAAAAAGGGAAATTTTTGATAGCTGAAAGATGAAAATGATTGTTAAATTCTTAGATGTCAAAAAATGGTATAAACAATGGCTGAATTATGAGTGCGTGTGTTATTGTTTTATAAACAATCACCGGGCAGAGTTGACAAAGAGGTATCAAATGGACACCTCAAACTGGGCCTTTCCCATGACCTGAAGAGGTTTCATCTTGCATCTGGAGACAAAGGAGAGACCAATCAGGAAGCGAGAAATGGACGAGGAACCAATCCGAAATGCAAATAATGGAGAGAAAAACTAAAAAAAAAATTGAAATTCAAGGTCAAAGAAGAGTCTCCTCTGTATTCCGCAAAAAGTCGTAATCTGTATTGAGTTATGTCATCACCATCAACTTAGAACTCTGCCGCACCATTTCCCGATTGTCCGTTTTACCCAGCGATCTCATCTTGTCTGCCCCAGGGCTATGACCAACACCGAAGTTCTCGCCTCTCTGAAAGACTAATGAAGGACTGTCAATTGTCGATGTAAGCATAAATGTTAACAAAGAAACAGCTTTCTTGCATAAAACACTTGTCATCATTTGCCTCCTCTGTCACAGCCCACATACAACCTCTCCTGAGGTTCATCCTGATGCAGGATAAATTGATCCCATCTAAAAGTTGTTGACCTTACACAGGTGCCGAGAAGTGGGTTTTCAAGTCCCCTATCTCCACTGGGTTGGCTATCTTACACAACTTCCAAATGTTTTTGGCCTTCACCAAGGCCTGCCTCGGGTTTTTAACTAAACTGACTTCCAAACTGGAATGTTAGAATGATGATGTTCGAAAAATCAATTTTAAATTTTCAAATATGTCAAATTCATATGGCTGATTGACTTTGCTTGAATCTTTCTTACAGGTACTTCCACGCATGTGCCATCATATCGCAGTCCTTAAAGTTAATACAGTTGGCATTCAGGTTGGATTTATATGAACAGCAAATGTATGATATAAATATAACTATACTTTTTATACCATCCACAGGTATGACATATAGTGTGTTTTGGCTTTAAAATAATCTTGGTTAGAACTCTTATGCATTAAAAATAATTTCATTAAAAAAAATAAATTCATTTAAAATCAGTATTAAAATAATGTAGATATTTGATATTTTCAATAAGTTTCATTTTAAAGTAACTAAAAAAAATTGATAATATTAAATACTGTATTCATAAAATAAAAAAAATGAACTATTTCTCAAATAAATATTAAAAAATATTATTTTAAAAAAATGTACTTACCAGTATTAATTGTTTAACATCATGAGTTGATCCAAAACTTTCATTGTCTCTTTCCTAGAAAAAGTAATGAAATTATAATAATTATAAATATATAAAAAAACAGGATTTTATTTTAGCAGTTTATAATAGAAAAATAATATTGATAGCATTCAATATAAATGACAAAATTATTATTATATTTTATTATACTTCATGCTGAAAACAGTTTCGAAAATTAATATAGTAATATACAAACAAAATAAATAATTCTTTTATTTTAGCAGATAACATCAAAAGTATTTCTATAGCAGCAATTCAAATATGTTACTCAAAGTAAAAATACAACAATCTCAAATATTTTCAAATTTCTTGGTACAGCTTCAAGAGAAGAAAAAAAAAATTATTTTTAAAATCTTCATAATTCATTTAATCATCATCCAGAAAAACTTTAATTTTCTTTAGGCTATTCGGTTCTTATAATAAAGTGTTCAGAATTATATTAATCAGAAATAAATGCAAAATTAATAAAATATTTTATTTTATTTAATTATTTATTATTTAAGAACTTAAATAAAAGTTTTATATAAAAAAAATTTAAATAAGCTACAAATATAAACAGTCATTAACCTGATTTTTAGATTAATGCCAAACAACTGCTGAATTACATTGGGCTATATAATAATGCTACTATTTAATAATTAAATGTCAAGTAATTTGGCATACAGATAGATGTTAGGCACCATCTCTGATAAACCTATTAAGAGATGTCACTTTCCTTAGCCTATCATATACACCATGCTGGGATAAAGCAATAGCCAGCTGAGTGCCATGGAGGAATTCTGGATTCATGAATATACAGTCATACCCTGACTTACACGAACCCGGAGTTACGCAATTTTCAAATCTCGTCGATTCATCTTTTGTTTGAGCGCCACGCAACTCTTGATTATTCACTCCCCCCCACACTATTGTCCAGCTTACATGTTCGGACGTGTCGCGCGAAATTGACGCATAGCTACAATTTATTTTGTGAAATTTATTTCTGTTTGTTATATCTACGGAGACTTGAGAGACTCTATGTGGTGATTTCTTGTAACCGTGAACGAACCAAATGGCGAGATAAGATTAACAAGAACATTTATTAGCTTACATAAATGTTCTTGTAACCCTACTTGGATTTTACACAAAGGCATCTGCAATCGTAAACAATTGACGAAAAAAGTATACATTTATCAGATAATAAACAAAGACTC
This sequence comes from Centruroides sculpturatus, assembly GCF_000671375.1. NCBI lineage: Eukaryota > Metazoa > Arthropoda > Arachnida > Scorpiones > Buthidae > Centruroides > Centruroides sculpturatus. The sequence goes on from NW_019385382.1 coordinate 260,638, forward strand.
ATTTTGTAAACAATTTACCTTTTGTATATACAACTGACAAGATTACCTTTCAAATTATAAACAGACTCGATCCCAAGCGGTCTTTTGATCGTCGGACATACAAAAGAAATGAACAGATGGCGCCTAACTTAAGCGCGGTTTACAATAACGAATATGATTAATCTTAACACTCTACTATGTCATCCAAACGAAGTAGAACTGATTCTTCTGCATCAAACAAGAAAAGAAAAACTTTATCTTTGGAATGTAAAGTTAACATTATTAAAGACTTCGATACAAAAATGAAAATTTGTGAATTGGCAAAGAAGTTTGATCTACCGGAATCGACGGTCAGAACAATTATAAAAGGTAAAGAAAAAATTCTCGAAGCTGTGAAAAATGCTCAATCTTTAAATTCAAGCATCATTCGTAAACGTCACGGTATTATCGCTGAGATGGAAACAATGTTAAAATTATGGTGTGATAATCAAGTTAATGTGAAAAATTGTATAATAATATAATTTGTTATACGTATGTATTATCTAAGATTTTATTAAACATTTTTTTCTAAATTATTGTTTTGTTTAGTCTCCGGTCCCAATTAAAAATAATTTGTATGAATTTATATGCAAAATTATACCCCGACTTACGCGAATTCGACTTACTCGGTTATCGCTCGGTCCCACCTATCACGTAAGTCCGGGGTATGACTGTATATCTAAATTAATAGTTTTGGAAGCAAAGATCAGATGGATGTCTGGGTAGCATAATTGGCAATGCATCTGCATAGCAAGCTGGAGTTGTAGGTTTGAGTCCAATTCTTTTCTTCCAGAACCTTCTAAATTAATTATCAAATTTAATTAGAGATGGCACCTAACATCTACCTCTAGACCAAATTACTTGATATTTAATTATTAAATAGTAGTATTATTATAGTCCAACATAATTCAGCAATCACTTGGCATTAAATAAACTATAATAATAGTCTGTTCTTTAAAAGTATTACTTTCAAATTCAATACACATAATACAGGATGGCATANCATCCATTAACCCAACTTTTAGATTAATTGCCAAACAATTGCTTGATTACATTGGACTCTAGACCAAATTACTTGATATTTAATTATTAAATAGTAGTATTATTATAGTCCAACATAATTCAGCAATCACTTGGCATTAAATAAACTATAATAATAGTCTGTTCTTTAAAAGTATTACTTTCAAATTCAATACACATAATACAGGATGGCATACAAAAAAGTAGCCTCAGTCCATAACTTAGTAGAAACACAAAATAATGTGGTAATAAACACAGAAGCCAACTGCTGGTATAACAGTCATAGATGTTGAAAGTGGTCATCTGTCACACTTATACACAGTTACGATGTCAAATCATGTTTAGGAACACCAGCATAACATAGTGACATCAATGGCAGTGATTGTATGATTGTCAATGTCCCTCAATTCATGTATTGAGTGTGGATTTGCATAAATGGGACATCAGTGTTCACTCAACTAATATGTTTTGCTTACTTTACCCCATACACTAGCCCCATAGACTTAAACCAACCAGACTAGTTTTTTGAACACTGCTCTATATTACAGCAACAGTAATATTTGCTCATCCTTGACTAAATTTCTTTATAGTTAATCATTTTCATACCAGGAGAATGTTTCTGAATTTTTGTTAACTACCTTCCCATTCACTCTTCTCAAAACTTCATACTGATTCTGCTATTTTAAAGTTTTTTTGAGAATTCTGATTTCTTCAAAGTATCATTATTTTTTTCAGTTGCTTGTTTGTAAAATATCTCTTCTGCACTGATGCTTATCATCCCATTCTTATAATCTTCTCGCAATATTCTTAAAAGTCATTCTCAAATACTTTGCCATCTCTCCCATTTCTATTATATGCATTGAATAAATCCCTTTACTTATGAATCTCTCTAAGATACCATTTTAAATGATAACAAAACATTCAATTTTATAAACCACTTTGAACTCTTTATTAAATGAATTTTAGTAGTAGTAGTAGTAGTAGTAGTAGTAGTAGTAGTAGTAGTAGTAGTAGTAGTTTATTAAATAAATCTTATAAATCATAAACATCAGTTAATTAAAAATAATAGAATAGATGAGGATGACTTCTAGGACAGGGACAAGTGAAAATGCCATTTGGATGATCTATGTTTGTGTTTTTTTCTATGAATCCTGTCAAAAAATTGCAAGAAAATATAATTTAAGCAGAAGGAACAATAAAATTTTATAGCTACTTTGAACAAACAAAAAACAAAAAACTTTAAAATGGATTGACTAATGTATTAAAGAAATCATAATCCAGAAAAATGTTAGAACAGTAGAGTCAATAAGTACTTTTGAAGAAGCTGTTAGTAGAAGATAGTTAGCAAAAGAGAATCAGAAGTGGAATGAGATTCTGCAAATATATACAAGACTATATATATATATATATTAGACTATATATGATTCTATTATTATTCAATTATTACAAGAATAATAATAGAAATCACCACGTGAAATTTGACAACTTTGATTCCTGTATATATATATATATATATACAGGAATCAAATTTGTCAAATTTCACATGGTGATTTCTTCACCTCTCAAATGCATATAGTAATTCTGAGTATCTTGTTTGAATAATAATTGTTTTATTAGGTAGTGTGCAAAATTTCAGGTTTTTCTATAAAAAGGTTGCTGAAATATAAGCAATAGAAAAGTGCACAAAAAAAAAAAAAAAAAAAAGCTGTATTTTCTTCTTTTCTTCATCTGCATTGCAAATGATCCTAGAGAACAAACTACTGAGCCTAAAAAACTCAAATATTAAACTTAAGCCTTTCTTGTTATCATTGATGTGTTCGTGAGTAAAGATAAAATTAAATTGAAAGAAATGATTTTCATTCAGAATGTTATCCATAACAACAAAAGCTCAAATTTATGCAAATTAAAACTTGTTATAATGATTTTACTAACAGCATATCAAAAGTGTTTGGTGGTTGTTGGCTGTTATGTTACCAAGCATCAACTGAACTGTATAGTGGTACCTCAGGATACAAAATTAATCCGTTCCGAAACTGAAATCGTATCATGAAAATGTCGTAAGGTGAATCATTTTTCCCCATACAATTACATGTAAAACCAAATAATTCATTCCAACATGAAAAACACACTCAAATTAAAGCTAAGTAGTACATTAAAAAAAAAAAAATTATAGTAAGGAAAACACTGAAAAATGCATTTTGTAGTTGTAAATGTATAAATAACCATAATAGAATNAAAAAAATAACTTTAGTAAGGAAAACACTGAAAAATGCATTTTGTAGTTGTAAATGTATAAATAACCATAATAGAATAATAATTGATTTAAAAAAATGTAGTTTTATTTGCACTTTACCTTTGAGGATAGATGATGGAGGAAGTGTGAACTGGTGGCAGAAGAGAGGGAGAAGGGAAATGATACTAAAACTTAATTTACATAACATAATGTAACAATAACTTAAAAATAACTTAACACTTATTTTTTTTATCTTTTCTGTTTTATACTTTTTTTTAAATTTTATTCACTGCTTTTTTGCTTTCTTTCCTTCACTTCCACCAGCACTTTCAATGGATAGAGGTCGCTTGGTAAAATATTTATCCAAAGAGGTTTGGCTTTGCCTACTTTTTAAATGTTTCTAAAATGACTTAGGCAAATGTCATTACTCCGAGCAGCAATACGGCCAGTGAGAACCTTTTCGGGATGTTTCTTTTCAATAAAATCAGTCACTTTCTGATAATACCTCAAGATTTCCTTTATCGAGCGAGATCCTTCCACGACGAAGCAAACATGCGGACTGAGACCAATGAACAGAAGTGAATAAAAACTGGCACTACAAACTAATGTAACGTTGTATGGTGAGTTTTTGTTCATATCATGGAGCAAAAATATGTTTGAATTTCATGTCGTATCTTGAAAATTTCATATGCTGGGCGTTCGTATCCTGAGGTACTACTGTATGTCATTGTCATGGATTTTGATGAAATAATAATAATTAACCAAAACAATTGATATCCAAATAAAAACATCTAACAAGGGGACCTTACAGGCTCAGAAATTCAGTTCTGGATGAGACTTTGCAGGTTAATAGTATACCTCAAGGGTGTCCACACAGAAGAATTGTAAGGCAAACTAGCCAGAAGATTCCGAGAAAAGGGGCTCTAAAGTTTTAAGCGCAGCTCATATACTGGTCGATTTTACACTACGGCAGCACAGCAAAATGGCTTAGTCTGTAGCGAACGCGCTTGCCATGCAGACGATCTAGGTTCCATCCTACCTTTAGATAATTTTTTTTTTAATTGTTTTAAAAATTATATCAACTTTTAAATAAAGTTAATGACCTAAAATTATTATCAATTAAATCATAAATAATAATGAACAGCTATACTCTACTCTTCCATGTAAAAACCAGTTCCTCAAATTTACAACAAATATTTTTAACCTCTCCACAATTATAATATTGTAAAATTTGTAATAACTTTTCAATGACAATAGTAATTAAAGTGTCAATTTACCTCCATTAAAAATTCATTTGAAATTATTCAACTTTTTAAAAATAAAATATTATCTTTATATCATTAATTCACATATTTATTAGCTGTAACAGTCATTTCATAGATAAAATAAAGTTATTTATGGCTTAATTGATAATATTTTTAGGTCATTAACTTTATTTAAAAGTTGTTATAATTTTTAAAACAATTAAAAAAAAAGTTAGCCAAAGGTAGGATGGAACCTAGATCACCTGCATGGCAAGCAAATTCACTACAGACTGAGCCATTTCAATGTGCTGCCATAGTGTAAAATCGACCAGTATATGAGCTGCACTTAAAACTTTAGAGCCCTTTTTCTCAGAATCTTCTGGTAGTGCGCTTTGCAATTCTTCTGGGTGGACACTCTTGAGGTATACTACTAACCTGCAAAGTCTCACCCTGAACTGAATTTCTGAGACTAAGGTCCCCTTGTAAGTTGTAAAAACATTGCACCAAGTAAAAGATTATGACAATTTGGATGAGTCAAATCTTTTCTTCTTAGGAGTTTTTCTTTGGTAAAGATAAGCAAGGTGTTTTGAAGCAGTACCCACAAGATTTCTACCTGTATTAATATTTTTTTAAAACACTAAATAAAACATTTAACATCTTCTATCGCTATATTCTCAGCGATAGAAGGTGTTAAATGTTTTATTTAGTGTTTTTAAAAGAAGCTGAGTTTGATATTTATTAATATATTTTGCTTTGAAGCACTAAACTTATAAAAATAAATCTCTAAACACCTTTTTAGCTGCTGGGATTCACTTTTATTTANAATATAACATTAAATTAAAACTTTGGAACATTAATAAGTGTTCATGATGTCATCTGTGTCATTCAGACTTAATTCAAAACAATTTTAAATTTTCAAATATTCAATATTTATGTCTATTAATTTAATGTAAAACACTTGAATGTATTCTTACAGAATTAAATAGAGAAATATAAATGCATATAATGTAAAACAAAATAAATAAAATAAAATTTATGGCTTAATTGATAATATTTTTAGGTCATTAACTTTATTTAAAAGTTGTTATAATTTTTAAAACAATTAAAAAAAAAGTTAGCCAAAGGTAGGATGGAACCTAGATCACCTGCATGGCAAGCAAATTCACTACAGACTGAGCCATTTCAATGTGCTGCCATAGTGTAAAATCGACCAGTATATGAGCTGCACTTAAAACTTTAGAGCCCTTTTTCTCAGAATCTTCTGGTAGTGCGCTTTGCAATTCTTCTGGGTGGACACTCTTGAGGTATACTACTAACCTGCAAAGTCTCACCCTGAACTGAATTTCTGAGACTAAGGTCCCCTTGTAAGTTGTAAAAACATTGCACCAAGTAAAAGATTATGACAATTTGGATGAGTCAAATCTTTTCTTCTTAGGAGTTTTTCTTTGGTAAAGATAAGCAAGGTGTTTTGAAGCAGTACCCACAAGATTTCTACCTGTATTAATATTTTTTTAAAACACTAAATAAAACATTTAACATCTTCTATCGCTATATTCTCAGCGATAGAAGGTGTTAAATGTTTTATTTAGTGTTTTTAAAAGAAGCTGAGTTTGATATTTATTAATATATTTTGCTTTGAAGCACTAAACTTATAAAAATAAATCTCTAAACACCTTTTTAGCTGCTGGGATTCACTTTTATTTAGCAAACTTTTTCAACCTAGTCTAATAGGCCATCCTCGGGCTACTTTTTCTTGGAACATCTTTACTGTTAAATATCATTCCAAAATAGAATACATAAATAGAATAATATAATTACAATGTTTAAATATTTGAATATAAAACAAAAATAACTAAAAATTAATATAAATAATAAATAACAGTAAAATATAAAATAAATCAAAATATACAAAAATATATAGTAGAAAATGAGGTAATTAGGATCTTCTAACAAACTTATTTTGTACAATGTATTTCCATGCTGTTGCTAAGCTGTCTGCATCTCTTACATTAATGTGCCTATCTTTCAACCTGCTTTTGTATATTTCAAGTTTTTCAGTGTTCTGTGCTAATGTAAGTAAAGGAGTGTATTAGTCCCATCAGCCAAAAAGGTGTTTAGAGGGTTTTATTTAGAATTGTTCTGCTGAGGTTGATTTAGATTATTGTACCAAACTTATCTTTACATCATAAGAAAAAATTTGGCTGTCATCTAAATTGTCAATTTTTTTACTTAGTGCAATTTATTTTTACATCTCAGATGTTTTTGTTTGGATTTAGTTTATTACATAAAATATATTAATAGTATAACTGAAATTCGAATATAGTATATTTGTGCATATAAGATTTAATAGCCAGTATTACAAACTGTATAATTTGATCAATTCAAATTAAACTATTTAACATAATAAATAGACTAAACAATTTTAAGGCATTTTTTCAAAATTTGTAAGATAAGTACATTCCTGCATTTTTCTACTGTAGCCACCTACTTTTGCATCATGTACAGTACATTACTATGTTCATTTATTTTTCTACATAAATTTGACGGAATTGCAATTATCTCTCTTTGTTCATCTTCAATGATTTTTAATTAACAAAAGGTAAGATTGAAAACAGAACAGAGCTAATTTAATGAAAAATATTTGAAATAATGTACATCAATTGAAAACATTTATAAATTTAGTTTTATCTTTAATTCTTAATTGTTTATCAGAAGTATAAAATTTTGAATATACATTGAAATTTACAAGTCTGAATTAGAACACTTTTTAAAATTTTTAAATTAATGTACCGTTACAACATTTGCTATATTATATCAAATGTTTGTAATAGTAAATTAACTAGATTTGTTTGTTTGTGGCAACGCAACACTTGGGCGATCTGCCTAGGGGGATGCCTTCTGGGAGATCTAAGGGAAACTGGCCCCTATTCAGGCATTACAGAGGTGGAGAAAACCCGGAAAACTCCACGTGGCCAGCCCGTCCGACCGAGGTGCAAATCCATGACTGAACTCCCTGTGTTCAGGGTATGAAGACCACTCAGTCACTGGTGGGCCTAGTAAATTAATTTAAAAATTTTAGAAAGGTGGTGTTAAAAAGTGTAATCTTATAACAATATTTTTTGTTTGTTTTTCCTTATAATTGCCGCAAATGATTAATTAAAGGTTAGGAGTAAGCAACGCTTTTGATAAGAAATAGGATATTTCGGGATGGAATTAAATATATTTGTAAGAGACCAGGACTGGATGGGAAATTTTATTCAACAACAAATTTATTTATTACTTTTTTTCAAAAGAATAACGCCTAAATTTTATATACCTTTTCCAATGCTTCATAAAGATTGAAGGATGTGATTATATCTTTCTCCGGATTCACTTCCTTTCAAAGGTGACACATCTTCCGAATGTGTCACCAGGAACCAAACGACCAAAATTTGTCTATTGAACGTAAAACATTATTGGGCATGATAAAAAAAAAAAAGAAGGACTCCGGAATAAAAGCGAAAAATCGATGACAGTAACGTAGTTCGTCGCTCATCCTTTCGCTCCCGGATACATTTCCTATCCTGCCGATTACCGCCTAGATCGACCGCTTCGGCTCAACCTGAACTTATATCCTACCTACCTATCAAGTGATCCGCACCGATCTTCTGAACGTTCAAGATACTTGAAGTTCTAACCTCCGAACTACCTATTCGCCGGGTATCCTCGACGTCGACCTCTCTCCAACAAGCAAGAAACCGACCTCCTCGGCTACCTAAATACTCGAAGTATTATATCAGCACGCGACTAAGGGACAGTAGTGTCACTCCTGACGNACTCTCTTAAAAACTGTCCCAATTTGTGCAATAAACAATACAGCCACTCTATTTAAACATAAACAAACTGTATTCAGTTTCGCACGAATTACATTAAATCTTTTGTAGGGATTTCACTATTGAACTGACTCCTTTCTACAATTAGTCTTCTTTCTGGAAAATAATTGGGGGCAGATTTTGCACGCAAGATAAATAAGCTGCAGTTTAGGGCCTTGCATTATCAGTCTATAGTCCAGGACTTCACGTATTCACACACATCATTGTTTGGCAGAGGGGAAGGCCTGTTATATGTATAACTTAGAACCACAAATCAACACTGCATATAAAACTGTAAATGAAACTTTTATATAATAATTTTAAAATTTTCAGCATGGAGAATAGCTTCATCTGACATAAAATTTGTAACTATCAAAATACAAGTATAAGTTTCTTTTGGGTAAGCTGCATGAACAGTACATACTCTATGTACAAATTACCTAAAAGTAACTTGTATAAAACGATAACAAAGCAATATGACACATGAAAATTCAAATTACCTGAGGTGGAGAAGTTGGTGATACAACAGTTTTTTTCTCCAATATATATGTGCTTTCGCCGGCTGCCATTCCAGTGTTTTTCTTGAACAAAAATTTATTTTAACATACACTCAACCAAACTCTAAACACAATTTCATTTAAAGCGATCAGCATTGACGTGGTGACCTCTGGTGCGGAAAAATTGCGATGTAAACAAACCATATTCTGACCAATCGTTTTCTCGGCTACAGTGACGTCACGTACATCAGTGACAATTTTTCTAAACGTCGTTGCTGTCTGTTTAAAATAACTAAAAATCGCAGATAATATTCTATAGTTGATGTAATTTGTTAAATTAAAATGATAATTATGTAAGAATCGCATTTTTCATTGATGAATCATGAATATAACACGAATTAAAATAGCGTGCTCAACTTTTCCTTCGTTAATTTACTTGGCCTAAATAAGAAATCAAGCATAAAATCAATACAGCATAGGTTTTAATTGTGCCGATAATACTTAATCGTTACGATTTACCTTATAAATTTATTTATTCTCAATTTCCATGTAATATAGTATGATTCCTACAGGTTAATTCCTATAAGTTGCAGCTTGGGGCGTTTACAAAGATTCCGTAATTTTAAAATAGTTTATCATTTCGTAGGGACCGTCCATTAATTACGTGTACAGTTTTCCAGCCATTTTTGGCTCCTTCCTTCCTTCTTATGTACAATGATGTACTTTTGGCAAATCCCTACTCCTTTAATTACGTATACAATAGTTAATAGAACCCTCCTAATATTGAATGACTTTAAACTGATAGTTTATTCACACGACTAGAAAGTAGACTTATAAGAAAAAATACGAATGACACTAAAAAACGTCTATGTAGAAAATGCTTCGACCTCCCTCACTCTCCATCTGCCATTTAAGCTGTATACGTAATTAACGGACGGCATAGAAATTACCAATTTACAAAGTAATGCAAAGTAAAAACTTATATAAATCTGTATATATTTTTTAATAAGCCATTATAGATACTGACATATTTATATTGATGCGTGTGTGTGTGTGTGATAATTTCGAACAAATGCAGCCAGGTAACTACACAACACTTAATTAAGATAAATTTTTGTTTACTCAATGTTTAAAAATAAAATTTTTAGCAAATATCTCGATAAATAGCATAAAAATAACAAAATAATCACAATCTTACGATAAGTACATGATCTAAATCAGACACGTGCACAGGATTTTTAGAAGAGTGAGGTTTTAAAAAACACATTACTTTTTCATGATGTAGTTTAATTTTTATATAGGATAACACAATACAGTAGACTAAGGAGTAAATGAAATGATACAAAATAAATAAATTTAATTTTTTAAATTCTTTCCAAATGGAGGGGGTTAAATCCCTTGTGCCCAGTGTTGATATAAATATTTTAAACTCTAAATAGTATTCTTTTTTATTGTTAAATATTTTTATTAATATAAATTAAATTAAAATAATTTTTTTGTAATTTTCTTTTTGAGTCTAGCTCTATGCTTATTCTTATTAATATGAAATTCATAATCATAAACTAATTTAAGTATTTAAAATAAAAGTTAAAACGCCCATCAAATATAAAATTTTATTTATTTATTTTATTACCTTTTAACAAAATATTATTATTATTCTAAAATGTATAATAAATTTATAATCTTATTGGTGTATTATAATATATTTAAAGTTATGATATATTTTTCATTATTTCCTACCATATTTTATATGAAATATTTTTCCTAATGCCTAAAACTTGAAATAATTGACATTTAAGTCAATGAAAAAATTCAAATCCATCCTTTCGAGTTTTTATTTTTATTTTTATTTTTCCTTTCTTCTAGGCATTTTTTTTTTTTTGCAAAATATTTTATGAAATAGGCTTATTAGTTATTATAAAAGAGAAATTATTCTGTAAATTCCTATAATAGAAAATTAATTACATTTTTTAAATTCTAGTTTATTATTAGTCTATTATTATTTTCTCTTACCTAATTATTATATTCTCTTCTATAACAGAAGGAAATATTGAAATCTAGTCCAGTTTCTTGCCAGTTTTTCTATACCATGCATTAAAAATATTAATCATTAAATAATCAAAATATTAAACTTAAAAATATTTCAAAGTAGTTATATAAATTTTTAAAATTGTCTCGATAAATGTCGCATTTGAAACTTCTCTGCATGAATACGGATGTTACCGACTATTTTGAACTCTAAATTAGTGTTATATTTACTAACAGGGAATAAAATATGTAAGACTGCTTTTTATTAATAAAAAAAAACATTTAATATAGCGCATTTCATTTTTTCAAAAACAAGAACAAACGGTGCCCGGTCAACGCCTGGGCTCCGTATAAGCTCTCACGACCCTGCTCACCATCCCCATTGTGGGCCTGGCCGAAACCATGTTGAATGTGGAAAAATTCCCTCTTAGTGACCAAAGGACGAAAAGAGAGAGAGGGGGAAAAACATAAAACTGTTAATAAAGTAATCATGTTTAATAGACTTTTTATTTTCGGAAGTAAAGATTATCAAAATTTACATAATATGAATATTTTCTAACTTGAAAACAATATTTCGAGGTGGCCCTTTTTCCAAGAATGACAGCAGGTGAGTCTGTCAAATTAGGATAAACCTAATTACAGCATGTGTGACAGATGTTAATGATTCTATAAACAGAGAAATATTATTATTTGCAAATAATAATTCTCTAACTGTACTAATAAAAATTTATAGATAAGAAAAACTCACAGAAAACGAACTTTATACTTTTCGACTCTAATCAAATTTTGACATCTGGCGAAACAGTTTAATCTTTTATCAGAAAGACAGTGAAAGACAGTGAATTAAAAAAAATTATTTTTAAGATAATATATTGCGATCTCTAAAATGAAAACTTGAGTTTTTGTTCACTGGATAGCACTGATGGCTAAGAAAGAGTCAAAGTAGCCTACAGATATTTTTGGAACCACGTAAAAGTACAGACTTGAATAGGTCATTGTTAAATCACAACAAATTCCAGCGTCAAATATTGATAATTATAAACATCAATATTACTAAATTACTGTTAGCAATGCTAGTTGATGATAGTTACGATTACTGAAATACATGGTGTCTACAATTAAAGTTCACGTATTTCGAGCCGTCTGCAGCAAAAATTGCTTAATTAACGGAAGTTGCTTAATTAACGGAAGTGAATAAAAATTCCGTAACGTCTTATCCAGGACATGGGAAGGGAATTCACTATAAAAAAAAAAAATTAGTTTCATAAATCACCATTGGAGGATAATTTATAATTTTATTTCAGCATTACAATGCAATACAGTGGCAGTTACTTCAAAACATGTTCAATATGTTGACCACCGTTTTCTGCTATCATCTGATATTTCGGAATAGCATGTTCGATTAGTGACTGTAATGTTTTCCTTGAAATGTTTAGCATAGATTCATCGGATTCTGTGATCGTACAGGCTAAACAGTTAAAAATTGCGGCTGATAATGCGTTCGTCGAAAAAAGGATTTCTAATCACTTGTTTAACACAATTTTCTATATGTGTTGGGGGCGCCATTTTGCATGAACACTGCTGATTCGTGACGTTAACCTAACGTTGTTGAAATGCTGGAATTTGTATTTGTCAATAACGATGCGTATCGCTGTTCAGTAATGGAAAATGTAATGGGGCCTGTGGGCCGAGCTCCTCGAACCAAATCGGTCCAATAATGAAAAATGAGGAAAATCCGAATCAAACTGTTACTTTTAGGGAATGTAAACAGTTTCCCAGATGTGCATAGAAGTTTTCTCTAGTCCAAACTTGGCAATTATACGTGTTAACTATGGAACATAGAATTAAAATGACATCAGCTTTATCCTAGTAAAAATATCATTTCATCATCATCATCAATGATATCAATTCATATCATTTTTGAAGTGGTTTCTCGTTAGTTTCAAATGACTAAATGACAAGAAATGGCATCGATTAATATCAGTTACTATATCAAGTAATATCAATTTGTGTCAAGTTTCACAATCAAGCGAGATCACTTGATGACAACTGATTCCATGTTCAGACTTTAAAACTGAAAAATATTTTAAAACCATTTAAAAATTCAAATAATTATTATCAATTAATGGTTCTCTTGCAAAAAGAAAATGGTGGCAGATGAATAGTCATTTGTTTTCATTTAATATCATTTCCTGATAATTGACATCAATTATAACACTTGAAAGCATTTACCATTAGCAAATGATTTAAAATATTATTACTGTATTTATAGGTTAGCACCAATGTTACAATAATATACCCCATTAAAAATAGTGTGCAGAATATCATACATAGTACAGATTATTTGTAGATATTTTGCAGAATTACTAGAAGTACAACCGAGAGCATACTTTAGTACAGTATGCTCTCGGTTATCCCTGTCTGCTTACGTTTCGATAAAAATTTACGTCAGCAGTATAAATATTAACATTAAAATAAAAAAAAATTGGGATGTAACTCTAGCCATTTAAAATGGTATATTGAGCTTCGGAACTACGACCAAAAAGTCAAGACAAATTAAATGGCGTGACAAGTACAGTAAGTTCAGTTGATTCTTGAACAATACATTCCGTGTATGTTGTTTTTTATTTTTTTCATTACACTGTAAAATTGTTTGAAGAAAATATTTTGAATCATTTTCTTATCAATAAATCGTTAATATCGTAAAGTTAATGATGTTTTATGACGATATCTATCCGGCAATCTGTAACAATCTGTAATTCTCAGTTAATAATACAAGAAATTTATAGTGAACTGCGAGACGTTTGTTCAATAAATTTTTCTGAATTTTCTGTTTACCTCGAAAATTTTATTCAACTTTGATTATATCTAAAGCTTATTAATTAATTAATTATCGCTCTCAAAACGTATTTTATTCATAACGTATAAACTATTATGTTGAATTTAATCTGAAATTAAAAAACTAAATAAAACAAATAAGCAATTAGCTTTTATTAAAACAGACTTTCGGATTATTGTGACTCCATTATTGATGATTAGGGCGGATAATCGAGTGTATCTATATGTATTTATGTTTCTGAAATTTGTTTAACTGTTTGCATATAATACATAGAATTTATTTGGATTAAGTTTTTTTAAAAAACACAGCTGTTAATTTTTTACAATTATTTGAAGATAATCTCTAAATATAATAATGACTAATTATAATAATGATGATAATTTTGAAAAATATTTCAATGTTTTATATAATTAGAACAATTAATGACAGATATTTACTTTTTTTTAATCATAAGTATTTATCTATACTTCATATTTTTAAATTTTAAATTGACGTAAATTTGAAAATTGTTTCAAGCATACTTCTTGATATCCCGCCATATTATTTCCAGCTACACTGTCCAGATTACTGGTGGATCTTGGCTTCTAGAGATATACTACTTAAAAATTATAACCACACGTTTATATTGCTATAGAGACTCTCAGCCAGTTTACTTACTGAATCCTATAAATAGGTTTCTACTTAGGGTGAGAGTCCTTACTTAACACAACAATATTAACATATACGGTTATAGTTATAAATTCAAACACATCCAGAATCAAGATCCATCAGACGTTGCCCCATTAAACAGTGTTTCAATTTCACAAATATGCAGTTGATATTGTTTTAAGTAATTTTAATTAAATTAAACAGGGAGAAAACTTAAAGGAAACAAAAGAACTTCCCTGGTCAGATTTGGTATCATTTAATATTGAAGTCGTCAACTAAATAGTTATTCAGGTGAATAATTCATCAGACCCACATTACAATGCATACAACACCTCACGTGTTTTTTTCTTTTTTTTAATTTTATAAAATTATTTCTAGAAATAGTAATTTAAAAGTTATTAAATAATCATCCCTCCTGATATTACGGCATAAATATGAAGTACTTATTCTGACATGCATTTGATTTAATTTTGTTTTATATCACCGTGAAGAGTCTTCGCTAAATCAAAATACCTATATTTTTATATCATGCCAGTGAGGAAACACCTCCGGTAACACGGATGGCTCGAATTCTTTAATCACGATCACGCGACCCCGCCCTGTGTTGTAAGCTGTACGACCAGATTGAAATATTCCTTGTTTATCCACAAAACGCCTCTTGGAGGTGATTTTTGAAAATAATTTTTTGCCGAGAATTTTCCTCCCATGGCCTCATTAAGACATACTGAAATTTTCGTGCAATTCCGTTAAGCAGCTTTTGCTGCAGACTTGATCAGAATACGTAAAGTATAATTATAGATACCCTGTATATTATACACGAAACTAAAGTACAGGCTTAAGTCATATCCTGATATGTGCCTCTATTTTAATGTTTAAGATATGAAACAAATTCATGCAAAGATTTAATAAAGAGAAATTAATTCCAATACTCTTTTAAAGTAAAGAAAGCAGAGGAGTATGAGATATGCGAAGAGATAAAAGAAATAACTAAATTTACTGTGTTAACTCTAATCTATATGATACTAAAATTCTGAGATTGTTTGATTGTAATTAAGTACAGAAAAAAACGGCGCAAAATACTGCCACATTTTTAAAACGAAGTTTTTCACCACGCTGAACGTTCGCGAGATAAATTAGCACCGAGAACACTTATTTTCGTCATTAAACACGGATAACATTTAAAGACGGTGTTCTCAATGCAAATTTATTTCATACAGTATTAGTTGGCGTATATTTCAAAAAGTCTTTCCGTGCCACGGGTTATAGCATTAGCATTCATTATGTCCCGCGAGACCAAGGTTCATGTTCGAGATGATCCGCGGATTACTTCGGGGTGAAATCTATAGAACGAGATATGCAGAGGCGTTACACATCTATAAAACGCTGCTATTACCCATTAGAGGAGCTTCTTTCTTTATAAATTTTAAGTAGTAGGTAATCCAATGGGTTACGGGCGATCTAGTAAGAAATAAAAATAAAGAGACTACGTAACCATTTTGAAACCTTGAAGCCAGTTAGGTTTTATAAATTTGAATAAGAAAGATAATGGAAAAATTGGAGAATGGAGGGAAAGAGAATTTGTTGTTTTTTACGTGTGATAATCTACGTATTTTGTTAAAAGTTTCTTTTCTTCGATTTCATGTCAGCAGAAATGTCAAATATTATTAATACATAAATTATGTGTGGCGTTATCTGTTATGATATTTTGTTAAAAAAAGTTTTATATTATTAATTATTATAAAATGGCAAAACACTTAACCTTGAGGATAGAGATGAGTTTTATAAAACATTGTAAATATTAATAACGAGTAAAATGTTCATTAAGTCTGACTTCTCTCGAGATATGACACACGACCCCCTCCATCTTTCCACCCCCATGACCTTCACTCACCAAAATTTAATAGCATCAATGTTCATCATACACAAGGTACCATGCGAAATTTCGTTTCTTAATCATTACTCCATCCTAAGATAATGAACGAAATACAGTATATACACACCATACACATATACTGTATCACCACGAAATTTTTTTCTTTTTTTACATTTTTTTTTTTGTTCAGAGGGTCTCAAATCGTGGAAATTTCAGAAAAATTCAGAGGATCAAATTTAACACGATTCCAACACTTTCCCTTGTTGGGCTGCAATTTGAAAAAAATTGTAAACCTATAAATTCCCACTCTTGTCTGTCTGGTTGTCTGTCGTTCCTTACTTAGTCTCAACAATATATGAAAATTCAGATTAGATGTGGAAAACTTAGTGAATGAGACCCGATTGACTATATACGAATTTCTGGCGTAGACCGGAAGTCGCGTGAATTCAATTAAAAAATTTTTTCCTGAATGGAGTTACATAGATGACTGGTATGACTCTGTTGTTATCAGAAAAAGTATGATGTACAGGGGCAAGACACTACTAATTTGAGACGGAAAATATAGACTATATTTTAAATTGAATAAATTAAGAATATAATTAAAAATTGCAGCCCGGCATTATTACGATGCACAATAAATAATTGCTCGATATAAAAGCCAGAAAAATAAAAAGGATACCAAATGCCCAAGGCTTCAATATACAATAAACTATTTATAATTAACTTAATAAAGCAGTCTCTGTCTGAAAAGTGGTAAGTCTGGTTTGACAACTTTCAACTTACTATACGTATTAAATGTTGGAAGTTTTCACTCGATCCCAAATACTGTAGATGTTTAAATACATCATATAAAAATTTCGTGTTACAGTTTGTTTGACTTTCATGTTTAATGTATTGTATTTTATATTTATACATTGTCGAGTTCACTTGATTTTAAAAAATCTTGCCCTCAAGACAGAAAAACTTTTAGGAAGAGAAAAGAATAAGAAAGCCCCTTTACTTTTCTGGCTGTTTTATATACACAACAGAAAGTATTGGAATCGTGCGAAGTTTTACGTTTCGAGTTTTTTGCAAATCTCAACGTTTTGAGACCTCCTGAATTCAAAAATGTCAAACCAACGGGAAAAAGTTCCGTGGATATGTATGTGTGTTGGACTCCATTTCGTTTACTATCTCAGAATGAGGTAATTATGAAGAAACGAAGTTTGACATGGTAATTTGTGCATAAGGGGCATTAATGCTATTAAGTTTTAGTGGTTAAAGGTCAAGAGGTTAGGGAGATATAGGGGTGTCATGTGTCATATCTCGAGAGGGATCAGACTTAGTGAAGATGTTATTCATTATTAGCATTTACAATTTTTTTTACGAAACTCGTCGCTACTCTCAAAATTAAGCCTTTTTCCATTTTATAACAATTAAAAATACTTGTATAAAAATTTTTATAACAAAATTTCATAAAGATAGCGTCACATAAATTTTATGTATTTGTTATAATTAATAATAGAAAAGTTATTTTTTTAAATTAAATCTCATAACATCTGGGAAAGTTATTCAACTCGTTGCTAGATTTTTTATGTTTAGTATGAGTTCGGCAGATCCACAACAGAGCGATTGGACGGTGAGAGAGGAGACCCAACATATCCCAGTCAATCAAACTTGGAAAATTTCGATCATGTCGTTTGAGGAATGTAATTCAATTCCTCGTCCACCGGACCGACAAGTATATTTACTGTTTCAGTGCCCGCCAATTCCAAGTGGCTAACACCAATAAATACTGGTGTTTAGTCGCAGATTCGCGCCTGATTAATAGATTAGCCACATGGAGTTTTCAGGATTTTCTTTACGTGCTATCTAAATAAGTGCCAGATTCTCACAGAAAGTCTTCCCGGAAGCATTCCTTCTTGGCAGATCGCCCACGTGTTGTGTTACTGTAGTCCGTTAAACCAAACTAAAACCTTTCAATCATTTGACCGCCCTTTCACTTGACATGAATGTTTCTTTTATAAATGTCAGTAAATGTCTTGTCTGAAACAGAAGATAATTGAACGAGAAACTATTCATAGATAAGAGAAGCATAGAATATAATAAATAATTTGGATAAATAAAATTGTGTTTAGGAAAAGGTTATTGAACTGAAATTAATATTTGTACAAATGATTTCGTATCAGTAAACACAGTCATTAACTTATGATCTTTGATCTACTTCTGATCATTTATGACGTATTTCCACATTTTTATATTTAGTAGTACGTAAAATGAGTAATATCAGTGACTTTATCATCTCGACTCATAGTCTAGTTCTTTCGTAACTCATTTCTTTTCCAGCGTTATTTAAATAAATATAATCATATTTAATAAATTCTTACTTTGTAATTCTAAATTTGTATAATTATAATGGCTAATAAAAGAATTTATGGAACCTCTGACTTTTAATTTTCCTATTTTATACGTAATATATTTCTGATCGATATCCTTTTAGCGTAGGATGTTCTCAAAAGACGAACTGTAGCAACTTGTAGAATTTTTTATTTTTGTTTATTTTACTATGAAATTTTCAGTTGAAGAGGAAGCGGGCGATTCTTTCATTTCTTTTTTAGATCTTAATATTAAATGATTGTCAAATGATTTCGTTTATAAATTTAATAAAAGCCTTTAATCATTCCATGCAATTCCATTTAGCGTGCAATACAGCACTGCATAATTGACCAAGGCGTTACTGTTTGAGGAACACGCAAAATAAATAAAACTGAGCGAAAATAAGAAATTGGAAATAAAACTTAGGAAAATGGGTTGCCAAGGAGTAGGCCTACGCAAGTCAAAAAAGGTTGGGAACCTCTATTGTAGAAGAATGAAGTCAAGTTCTAGACAGATACTTGGTTTTAAGTTTAGGTAGTGACTGATTTTGTAGAGATTATTGATTTTTATGATCTCGTTTTGTAAGGTTTTGTTGCGAATGCTGTCAAATGTGGAACATTCATCAAAACGATGAGTCATCATGTCGCTTTTAATTTTCCGGGTATATAGAAAATGATTTGTTAATGATTTTGTTCTTGCACGATTGATTAGATGCGGCGGTCTGTCACGTTTGGTTATTTGTACGATATACCGTAATTCTTTGAGTCAAGGATAGTTTATGTTGTTGGGATAATTAACCTATCTGTCTTCCATAATCTTGCGATTATCTGTCTTGATGGGTATGTTGGAGTCTTCGGCTATGATGAATTGGGTGTTATTAGAGTTGCGATGTTGTCAGCTTTTTCATTAGTAATTATGCCCTTTAAGTGGATACTCATACAAGCTTGATGCGTAAATTAAAAGTTATGGCTTTTATGTAGAGCAATATGTGTGCTATGAATTATGGTGGCCGATTTATCATGATAAGCGTTTAGCGCAGTGAGGATAGATTTTGAGTCGGTGCAAATTACGGAGTCAGTCTTTTTGTCTATAATATTGCCTGGAGAATTGCGTACTCCTCAGCAGTAAAGATCGTGGCCGCAGGGTGAGTAGTAAAGTGGGCTGTTTTTTGTGCATGATGTCAATGAAGACCGCCGTCACGTTGTTATGGTGTATAGCGACGCAGCGGCTAAAGATGATGGCTAAAATGCGCGGCTAAAAATATAATTTCATGGACACTTAGAATTATGGATGCTGATGCTGATTGGCTGCGACAAATTTGCCACGCGAAAACATACGTTGTCCCAGTACTCTGTCACCTGATTACTTGGAAGACAATTTTACTGCGCATGAGCAGTGACGAAAGCGATTGAATCGGCTCAAAATCGCGGTAAGTGGAGAGCCAGCATTAAGGATGCGGTCAATAAGTTGATTGCTAGCTTGGGGGAAATAAGCATTTATTTGCTGAATTTTGTTGGTAGTGTTATTGGCGCTCTATTGGATAATTTTCATGGTGATTGTTTTGAGGATAGACTGTAGTACGTTATGTGGAGCTATGTAGAATGATGGAGACAGTCTTGCGTGTGCTTGTATTGAGTGTTAGTCGTGTTTTCTGTTTTTTGGAATTAAGTGTTGATTTTTTGTCGTTTAATTCTGAAGATTCCTTACACTCATGGCGTTTGGTTTGCTTTTTTTTTTTTTTTGTCTGTCGTTGTAGCGAATGTGGCCGCATTTGTCTTACTGGTATTTTTTGGGCCGTCAATTCGGTTGATCAACTGTAGTGTGTGTTTGCTTTGCTCCTCTTGTGTGTGTGAGATTTGTGCATCCGCTGGCCGGCTCAATTCAAACTCTGAATGAGACGTTTGGAACCTTATCTGGGCTGTAGAGCATATCTATGGAGCAAAAAAGTCAAAGGAACCATACCTCTAAAAGCGACCCTTCACGAGATACAGCCCCCAAAATTGGGTCGTGCGAGATCGCGAGTTGCGTCGCTCCTCTAAGACTATCGTGTTTAACTATTTAGCCCACGCAACCATGCCGGCTTCGAGTAGCCCACTTGACTGTTCGTGGAATACTTGATGTTATATAATGTTAGGGGTGTGGTGGCTCTAGGTGCAAGCTCGCGAACAACTAGTAGTGTTCGCGAGTACTGACCAACGTACTGGCCACGCGGAGGTTTCCGAGTTTTCTTCACTTGTCTAACACGTAAATAGGTTCCAGTTTCCTATAACAAGTTCTCTCGCAATTTAGATGTCTGCTTGGTAGATCTCCCACAAGTTGTATTACCTGATTTCATAAACGAAAGCAAAATGAATTAAAAAGAGCTGCCAAGCTTACTTAACTTCAAAACATGGTAATACTTCTTTTAGTTTGGTTTTCTTCAATAAGCCTTTAATCATTATTTATCTTCAATTCTTCATTATTCTTTATGAAAATTTAAAGGTTTTTCTATTTAAAACTAAATTTTTAGAAATAGTTTATTACATCCAAATATAGTACAAATTGGCATTTTTCCATAAAATTACATAGGCTTAAACTAAAATAATTGCCGTTTCTGAAATTAAATTTTTTGATAAAATTTACAAAATTTGTATGTATATAAATCACATTAAAAATTAATTAAAAGCAGGAGGAGTACATCATTACAGTCATACGCAGTTCAGATCAATGAAAATACAATACAGTATCCAATATCTATTTCTATCGTCCTTCCAACCGGATTAGTCACGTTGCATGCGTTATGTTGCCTTGTTTGTGGTATATCCGAGAGAGCTTGTAACAAGAACCAACAGAAGGATGCAAAAGCATTTTTAAAAACAAAGGTAAAAGAAGAACGAGAAAAGAATGTACAAGATTCAAACTGAAAAATTTTACTCAAAAATGAAAATGGTTCTCTTTTTAAATTGGAATATGAGAAATTCAGAATATATATTAATTTAATTTAAAAGATTTCAA
>NW_019385383.1:0-86175 GCF_000671375.1 Centruroides sculpturatus
AGACTCCCCAGTAATTATTTCCAACTTAATATTTTTATAGTTAGCGAGTTATTAAAATAATTTTTAATCAATTTTTATAGTAGGAAGACGTTAATGAAGAATAAAGTATAGTTTGTTTGTTTTCATTAAATTACAGCAATTAACTTATCTACACAAAGATTTAAAGTTTACTTTAATATGTATCTAAGAATGTAATTAATAAATAAAAGATTCTTTGTTAAATTTAAAAGTTTTTTTTATTTATTTAGAAACTCTATATTTTGCGTGTGATGCTTTTAAGTTTTTATCAATTTATTTTTATTTTTATAAAAAAGATAACTTTTTAAAAACACAATGGTTCAAAATTCTTTTCTCTATTCTTATAAAAATAATTACAAAATTTTCTAGGAAACTCTAAACAAATTATATAGGTGACCAAAAAGTCAGTTTACCAATGTAAATACAGTATCTTTTACCACGAATCCATTAATTTATAGAAGAAAAATACATCGCTGTAACCTCAGTTTATAATTCGTTATCCCAAGCGTACCTGAAGCATGCAAAAACAAACACAGTTAACTGACTTTTGGACAACTCTATTTTATAATAATGAATTTCTCACTGCTTAACTTAGCTAAACTATAGCTTCATATAGTGAGGCTTTAGGCCAGGTGTAGGTCTTAATTTTTTATACTTTGGCTTAATAATTACTTTTTAAATGCATTTTTTAAATTAGAATAAGAGATTTTTTTGTATTTTCCGTTTTATTTTGGTCAGAATATTGGTTAAAAACACAATATTTTGTGAACCCCGTTATAACAGATTTCGGAAAAATGAAACAAAACGCCTAGTTTGAGATTCTATGCGGAGTGTTTAGTTTCGAGTTATTCGTGTTGTAACACAGAGTTACAAGTGTCACATGATTCGAACCTAATTATCCCAGTAAAAATAGTATTCAGGGATATCAGATTGAGACCACTATTGTCTAAATTCCCGCTTAGAAATATAGTGCGACTGTACTATATTTAATACCGTACCGTACAAATTCGAACCCCTTGCAATCCGAACAGCTATTACCATTCCCCTAACTATAACGGACTTATCAACTACACCTGTAAACAGAAGTCACGTGGTGAGCATTGCTGCTCATTCTTTCCCTGTCCCTGTTTGACCTAATAACAGTTCTAACCTCTATTTTATGCTATAAAGTATCTTATAACAGTAAAAAAATGGCCTCAAAGCGTAAGCATCACATCTTTAATATTCGTGTTAATCCGAACTTTTCATTAATTCGAATCTTAATTAGTTCGGATTAGCGCGATCGTACTGAACTGTTTTTCAAATTGTTTCTTCTACATTTACCATACCCCCTATTTGTTCGTTACACGAACAATCAACAGACTAATATAATTTTTTCTCCGATGTAGTGTGGAAGCATCTACTAACATAAGTATTATGTAATCAACAGTTACAGAAAGTATGGCGATAGGTCAAAAATGAACCCCCGTGATTTTTACATTTTTGGACTCTGTGGACCTAGAAACGTCGAGAAATGAAAAACGAGTTGGAGTTTTTTCTGTATGTATAGGTTTAGATGTTAGTGTGTATGGGGGAGGCACGATTTTGTCCACCCAGTTTATAGCTTAATAGCTCGTGTCTTTTTTCGAAACATTGTAAAATTTTGTACGGGGGTTTGTGTATTAGGGGGTTGATGGTGTTAAATTTTGGGGGTTAAAGACACAGGGGATGGGAAGATACAGGGAATCATGACTCATATAGGGTAGGGTCAGACAATGAATATTTCATTCGTTATCAGCATTTACAATATTTTATAAAACTTTTCTCTACCATCAAAATTAAGCTTTTGGCATTTTATAATAATTAATACTATATATGTCAGAAAATTAAGCAAATAAATGAATCTAATGACGCCCAGAAATATACAGTTATACGTAACACGAAGAAAAGCTGAACGAGTGGAGACACCGTGCCGCACAGAGACGTAGCAGACCAAACAAGACAGTGACCTATGACCAAAAAGATCTAAAGCGCGCCAACATAGCGCCGTCTAATACAAAATATGTCTTAGCACACAACGATTACATTTTTACTTTCTTTCACACTCCCTCTATCGCTATGTGCTATATACATAGCAAATATAAATTATTTCAATTTAATTTTAACATTTTCACGAATCTATCAAACTTAGTTCCCGTTAGCGGTTTCTTTAGGACATCTGCGATCATTAGGTCCGTCCTCAAATAATAAATCACAATTTCCCCTTTTTCGACTAATTCTCGAATGACGTGATAGCTTACATCGATACGCTTACTACGCTTGTGAAAAACTGATTTCTTTGATAACTGAATCGCGCTTTGGTTATCGCAGTAAACACAAGTGGAGTTCTTGACACATCTTTTAAAACCCATATGTACTAACAGTCTTTTTATGGAAGTTATTTCTCGCGAAGCTTCAGCCAGAGCCGAATACTCTGCTTCCATGGTCGACATTGCAACAGATGTCTGTTTCTTTGACTCCAATTGGACCGCCTGCTAACATCAGAATGTTATCTGTACACGACTTTCTGTCGTCTACGTCTCCAGCCCAATCCGAATCTGTGTAGGCTTTAATCTCTTCGTTGTTCTTGACGTATGTTATTCCATATATAGAAGTATATTTGAGATATCTCAAAACACGCTTCGCAATCATACAATGTGTTTTACCGGGATCAGCACAAAAATGACTTAATGTGCACGCACAAAAGCGATGTTTGGACGTGTCGCGTTTGCCAGGTAGATAAACTTCCGACGAGCTCTCTATAAGGCCGATTTTTCATGTCTTGTCTCTCGTTGTCTGTGATTGGACCTATTTGCTTCGAAATTTTCATATTTGACTCTATCGGTGTGGCGACAGTTTTCGCATCCACTAAGTTGAATCGCTTTATCAGTTCATTAATATATTCTGTTTGCGTTAGATAGATGCTACCTGTTGGCTCTTCTTTTTTTATTTCAACGCCTAAAATGTTGCTTATAAGGCCAAGGTCTACTATTTTGAATGCTGATTTTAGTTTCGATTTAATGGTCTCAAGGTTTTCAATCTTCTTCTCTGCCAATTTTAAATCGTCTACATAAACACCCAACGATTTGTTAACACTTTGTTGTTGTTTGGCCTCGGTACTAAGATCCATGTGTTGTTCTCACGTAGGCTCTCATAGTCCTTTTTCATAGCGGTTAGTCATGCCTCTCTATCGCCTCGAATTACTTCAGATCGCTTCAGATGTTCGTGGTCTGGAATTTTGCCTTTAACAACTTGATAAACTTTTCTCGATCTTCCGCGTTCTCCCGTTCTTTGAATTTTTGGACGACCTCGTTTTCGTTGGCCCATGCGATTCTCCTCTTGAATTTCTCGTCGTTCTTCTTCTAAATATTCGTCCACATTAGATTCATTATCGGACTCTTCATCTAATTTTGTATCGTCCTCACTGTTCATCTCTGTCGTCTGATTTAGTGGCATTATACACATGTCGTTTGGTGTTGCAGCAGCAAAATCTGGCTCAGCGGAGACATTCTTCAGAAAGGTTTTACTTGTGTGGATTATTTCAACAAATTTCACATTACGTGGCTATGATGACAGTCTTAGTATCTGGTTTCCAGAGTCGATACGCTTTTGACTCATTCGAGTATTCGACCAACACAATCATCGCCTTTCGAATGAAATTTTCCTCGTTTTCGAGTCTTGTCCAGCACTATAGCCTTACTTCCGAAAATTTTAAAGAAACCAACATAAGGTTTACGCTTAAACCATAGCTCATTCGGTGTTTTTCCATCGAGGGTTTTCGTAGCACTTTCGTATAAATGTGGCCGTATTGATTGCTTCTGCCCGTAGTGACTGAGAAAAACCTGCTTGCAACATTATACACCTCGCCATTTCGACAAGTGTCCGATTTGCACGTTCTGCTACATCATTTCGTTGTGAGGTGTATTCGACACTTAGTTGTCGTACGATTCCTTCTTCTTCGAGAAAGTTGTTAAATTCGTTCGATAAACATTCTCCACCGTTATCCGTACGTAGCTTTTTGATTAGATGACCTGTTTGTTTTTCGACTCTTCGTTTATAAGATTTGAACGCTTGGAGAATATCTGGGCAACTTTTTAGTACTATAGTTTCCATATAGTGTGTACAGTCATCAATAAACGTTGCAAAGTATTTTGAACCTCCTAATGACACGGTTTTCATCAGGCCACATATATCGGAATGCACTAAACCAAAATCTCTTTCTCTCGATGATGCGACTTCTTAAATGGTTGAACATGTATTTTGAATCTAAGGCATATTTCACAGTTTAATTCTCTTGCTTTCGTTGAAAGGTTCATACCTTCGACTAGTTGCTCCATTTTCATTTTTCTTAGACCATTAATGTTTATGTGCCCGTATCTTTGATGTTACTTTAGTAGGTTTTCGTCAATAGTTTTTGCCGAAAACATCGTTTGGTCTTCCAATTCATTGACAACTATAGGTGATCACGTTTTGTAGCTGTTAACATCGTAGTACCATCTTTACGTTTGATGATCGCATAATTCTCTTCAAATACAACAATGTATCCTTTGTCAGCGATACTTGCTACCGATAAAAGGTTGTGGCGCAATTCCGGTA
This sequence comes from Centruroides sculpturatus, assembly GCF_000671375.1. Classification (NCBI taxonomy): domain Eukaryota; kingdom Metazoa; phylum Arthropoda; class Arachnida; order Scorpiones; family Buthidae; genus Centruroides; species Centruroides sculpturatus. The sequence goes on from NW_019385383.1 coordinate 4,633, forward strand.
CATATAATACGTTTTGTAGTTTTACGGAACTTATTGCTCGTTGATTTACTTTTAAATTGAGATTCACATCACCTACACCGACTGCTTGCATATAATTCTCTGTGGCAGTATATACATTAGACTGTTCAATTTGATCTAGAGTAAGAATTTGTATTGGTCGCACCACCATCTAGATACCACTTTTTCGATCCGTTTGTAAATTCTACGTTGCATGCGATTGTAATAAGGGCACCGCTAGTAACTTTTACGTCTGTGCGGCATTTTGTTTTCGATTTACAGTTTCTACTGATATGTCCAGTTTTACCGCAGTTGTACCATCTTCCGTCAAATCTTTGGTCTCTGAATCTTGTATTATTTTCCCTCGAGTTCGTTCGTGACTGCTTTACACGGTCGGACTTTTCCTTTGAAAGCAATACGTCACTTCTCTCGTTCTCAGTTAGCTTCGTAACACGCTTCCTCTGTCTTGCTTCCTCCTTTTTTTTTATTTTGCTTTAAGGTTTTCGAGCGATGGTATGCCATTACGTGACTCTATGGCTACACTAAAATTTTCATATTCATCTGGTAGTGATCCGAGGAGCATAATCGATAGTAATTCTTCTGGGATTTCTATTCTCGCTTCCTTCAGCTGATCAGCTTTACTCGTAAACTCGCTTACGTACTGCGTAATCGTCATATTATGCCCTTTTTACATTCGTAGTAACTGTTTGTACAACGTTGCCTATCTAACGGGGCCTCGTGACTGAAATATTGCATTAAGTCCGTCTCACGCTTTTTTACACGCTTCGGCGTTTTTCACGTAGTTCAACTGCCCAAGACTAAGGCTTAGATTTATTAGCGCCAACGCCTTTGCATCTTGCTTGATCCATTGCTCTGGACTTCTTTCTGGTTTTATTTCAGTACCATCAACGTATTTCCACAGATAATTATAAATGAGAACACTTCTCATCTGTATTTTACAAAATTCGTAATGTCCTCGTTCAACTTCTCAATATTTGAGAATCCACTAAGACACGACATACCGAATTAGATAATAAATCCGTTTAATTACTTCTTATACTAGATATTCGTTCTTGTAAGCAATCTCGGGCCCATAATCTGTCAGAAAATGAAGCAAACGAACGAATTTAACGACGCACAGAAATATAGTTATATGTAACACGAAGAATAGCCGAATGAGTGGAGACACCGTGCCACACAGAGATGTAGCAGACCAAACAAGACAGTGACCTATGACCAAAAAGATCTAAAGCGCGCCAACATAGCGCCGTCTAATACAAAATATGTCTTAGCACACAGGGATTACATTTTTACTGTCTTTCGTAATATAAGTTAAAAAAAATCTTATAACAGATGATACCACACACAAAGTTTAAGTTTTCTGCCGAGAAAGTTACGCAATTCGTTGCTGGATTTTCGATAACTATTGACCGAAACAGTTTTGTGATAACTCCTTCATTTTGAGTTCTATCGTTATTATTAATAAATTTGATATTTTTTCCTGAAAATAAATGCTGAATTCGGGGATTTATGTGGAAAATTGAATTCAACATCTTTTAATTTATAAACTGACATCAATAAATACATCATAATGTGTTTTTCGTTATTGCAAAACTCTTTCTCGTCTTGCTTTTAAATCAATAATTTTAATGCATGATACAGTGTATATATATACATAATCGATTAATGATCTGGGAGTAAGTAATATTTGTTACCAAATTTACTTTTAATTTATAAATTGCTAAAGTAATTAAAGATATTGGTAGCACTATCCGTATAAGAGCAATGTAAAAATATCTTTTTCAAATAGTAATCTTCACCCTTTTCTTTCTCCAAACGTTCAATCTTTAATTAATTAATTATTTTTTCCCCGTTTGGTTTTTTGTCAATTTAATCTTTATTTTAAAATATAAACCTTTTAAAAGTGTTAATTAATTAAATGACGTGTTAAAAATCCTAAAATTACATAAAAAGTTGACCAATTTAGTACTTTTATGCTAAATTAAATTTTATAATTTCGAGGTCTAATTGCCGTATGTTTCTGTTATATTAAACAATTGCTTATAACTCAATGAGATAACGACTGTAATTTTAGCATAAAACATATTTAAATTCTAAAGATTCATAAAATTATGATTCTACTATTGATCAAATGAGTATCCAAGAACCATCATTAACAAGAATAGATATTATCAATAGTTGTCCGGCTGTTATAGGCTATATAACAGAGGGAAATTATGATAATACTATAAATCTTGACGGGGGGGTCAAAACAAACACCAAGATTTTTCCACACATTCATATATACAGAAAAAAATTCGGGAATTTTTTCCGTATGCATGCGTACTTGTTTGTGGGGCATGATCGTATTGGAGACATTGATGCTATTAAGTTTTGGCGGCTAAAAATCGAGAAGGTGGGGTCATATGTCATTTCGGGGTCGTACTTGATTAAGATTTTATTCGTTACTATTTTTATAAAATTAATCTCTACCATCCAAATTACGCATTTGCCATTTTATAATAATTAATGATATAAAAAGTTTTAATAATAAAATCTCTTAATAGATATTGCCACACACATTTTTACAGTTTGGCCGGGAAAGTTACGCAACTCTTTTTTGGATTTGTAGAGCGATCAAAACAGACTCTTAGATCTAAAAGTCCTATATAAATTTTGGTGGCTAAAAATAGAAGGTATGGAGAAATAGAGAAGGATCATCTGGCATGTCTCGAGAGGGGTCAGATTTAATGATTTTATTCGTTATTACATTTTTTAAAAAATAAAATGCATCACTTTCCTCAAAATTAAGCTTTTAGCCATTTTATAATAATAATAATAGACTAATAACAATATAAAAAGATTTTGTAATAAAATGAAATAATAGATGGCATTGCACACAATTTTATTTATTATGATTAATAATATAAAAGTTATTTTTTTAAATAAAATCTCATAACAGCCAGGAAAGTTACTGAATGTTTCCTATATTCGAAAAATACGAAAAATAGAAAGTTTTTTGAATTATTTAAAAATTTATCGATAATTTAAATATTTCTAATAATAATACTTATCTATATATTATTTTATTTACTTATTTCTAAAATTTAATTTATTTTTCTCGCTACTTGAATCTATGAGCAGGGTCGAAGATTTATATGTCTATTGTTCTTTTGCTGATTTAAATTTAAATTAATATAATTTTGCGATAAATTAAACTAATATACAATATAAAAATACCTTAATTTATTTAATTATGTAGATAAGTATATAATTTAATTAACACGCCTTATAGTCCTAATATATAAAAAGATAATTCAGAATAGTTGTATATAAAAAATGCACTTTTAATTTTTGTACATTACGTAAGGTAGAAGCTAATGAACTGAGAAAAATTCTTTGAAAATTTGCAAGTTAATCATCTGACTAAAAGTACAGATGTATTTATCATAAATTAATTAATAATTTACTTCGGAAAATTGTTAATGATTGCGTTAAACACGATTAAAAATGTAAACATTATTTAACTCCCTAGAAGTATACTTTATTTATTTTTTATTTTAAATTACAACTTTATATAGTAAAGGTATTTTGTAAGAGTAAATTATTTTAATAATTGATACACTGAAGTATCTACAGTTCTCGCTCGACGAGGTACAGTCCTACAATTTTAGTATGTTTGAAGTGTTTGCACGTATTTATTAATCACTTCATAAAGCTAGATAAAACAGAAATAAATCTGTTTAAGGAGCATAATTCTAGTGAATCAATTTTTTTAGTTTACTTGTTCTAAATCGTATGTGTTTTGCTCCCTCCTGAAAGAAAATTTTAGAGATGCCCTCGCAGAACAATTATCAAATGATGCTACTGGTATTATTGCAGGAACTTTACAAAATTACTAGAAAAAAGTAACTTAAATTTCATATTTAATAATAAAATTTAATAAAGGGCTTATATAAAATAAAATAGAAATGAATTAATTAAGTTATCTATCAAAGTATTAGGAACATATTTAAATTTACATTTTTCTCATTATGATTCACATATTTTTAAATATATAAATAGCTGCTCGGTCTAGATTTTAATATAACATTTTTATTTACGTTTTAATATAATAATATTTTATTTTTATATAAGGACTAAATTAGTGCATTCTCTATACAGGATAGCAGTTAGATCAATAGAATTAGGATCGAATCCAAGTGAAAAATTGAGGTTAATCAAAGATGCTGCATTCAAATTTTGCTTATTTTCTGTTCGTAAAAGGCATTTACTGAGACGTTTAGTATAAGGATGAGAAATTTTTCAAAATTTATATCTTTTCCAAAGGCGCCGAAAAGTCGGGAGTTGTTCTATCTACTGTATCTCTGTCTTTCTGATAAAGTTATGTAGCCCTTCTTATAAGAAAGAAAGACACTTCATTTATAAAGAAGGGATAGTTTAGTAAGGCAATAAATTATCTATATTCTATATAGCTTTCAGTCTGGTAAAATAAAATATTTTACATAATCTTTATAAAAAAAGTATTATGAAAATGTTTGGAAAACTTACTTAAATTATAAAATTCATTGAAATTTTTTATATTTTTGTAATTTATACCTTCGCTTGAAACAATATTATCATCATCGTCATTTTTTCAATTTTTACTTTATTGGATGTAAATAATGTGATTGTCTCAGGCCTGAGAGAATCGAGATGACATCCTGAGATAGTAACATGTGTGCCTTCACTAGCTTTTCGAATACCATAAAAATATATAAAGAAAATCGAATAAAGTAAACAGATTTTTTTTTGTTTATCAAAAGAAAAATTTTTATATAATAATTTTTTACATAAAAGAATAAATCCCTGAGATCTTCTGTTTGTCATAGTATGGCTAACTCTAGGCCTATTGTATTTATTTTCTGTAGATGTGCAATTAAAAATTTTGTAAAATTGTTTTATTATTTCTGTTTTAATTTTTGTTTATAAACATAAAAAGTCATTAAAATTATTTATAACATTTTATGTATTTTTATAGCATTTAAAATTTTAAAATTCTTCGACATATTAGATCACTTTCCGATTTTTAATGCTAAAAATTAACTATTTAAAATGAGAAATATAAGGGAAAAAAATATAATTCAGTAAAAAAATTGCGCTGAAACTCGAACTACTTTTCGTAATTATGGTAAGTAAATGTGTTGAAAAATAATCCACGTTCGAAAAAATGTATGCAAAAGTATATTTGTAATACTCGTAATCAGCTTGAGCCTCACATTATACATTAAAAATCCTTGATAACGCGTGTTGTAGTTTGTATATTAGAAAAATAGAAAGTTTAAATTCAGGAAATATCCAACAGAGCGCAACTTAGATATAAGGAATTAAAAGATCTTATACTAACATATAAAAAGCAAAAAGTATACATTATTTTTCAAGTTTGGTAAATTCTTTATTAATTAAACAAATTTAAAGATAGCAAATATTTCTGGTCGTAAAATGTTTCGTAGTGTTCTAAAATGTAATTCCATCGAAACTCTAATAACATGAAAAATTTTCTACTCATTTTTTCTAACCATTTCTTAACGATAAATTTATCAAAGTCTTTGTCAATCTCAACTCAAATTAATAATGAGATGTTGAATGCAGAGTTATCGTTGGCTGAATTGAAGAAGATCGTATGAGGGCACCAGGTCAGATTTAAAATAAGAATTACCCAAATTGAGTAGACAGAAATTGACTGAGCTGTTTAATCCCTGACTCTTGGAATGAATTTAATATACAAATAATTTTAAAAACCTGACGCTGCTCTAGCAAAAAATTCTTAACGTTAAGGGAAAATTTCGCAGCATTATTCTCCAAAAGATTAATTAATTGAATGGTAACAGAGAGATAAACGTTTGAATTTCAGTACGCTTATCGAAATAAAAACAGGAAGGAAAGGAGTTCACCATATTTAACGTCATTTATTCAATTACAAATTAACAGAAAAGATAGGAAATTATTTACTTCCTTTTTGAAGTTAGAAAAGCATTTGATACAGTTTATGTAGTAGAATTAGTTTTAATACATTCTATAGTAAGAGAGCTGACAACAAATTTTCTACAATAATTTGAAGTTATTTTCGGATTACAAAGTTAACATCCTACTGGGTAATACGTCTTTCCCTCAGTTCAACCTGTCTAAAGATATTTTTCAGGGAGATCCCTTATTCCCATATCTATTTAATCTACTTATCAGACTTGTACAGTTGATTTAAGAACTATAATGATGGGAATTAGATTAATAATAAAATCTTCCATTATTTACAGTTTGCAGACGATTTGATGCTGCTAGCTCCTACAAACATTGCATTACAAAGAAAAATTTATTTTCTTAATACATATGTAAAATCAAATCATTTAATTAATTAATCCGAACAAATGAAAAAATGTAACATTTCAGAAAAGTCATAAAATTTCGAACATGAAAATAAAATATTGGGAACATTGGGAACATTGATGCATATGGCATAAAAAGTAAAGACTTTCATTCCACAATTCGTGAATTTTTTCGGTGTTAGAAACATTGATACGAGTGCGAAATGTCCTTATGCCCCTATTTTGGGACATAAAGGAGGCGACATTGGGGCAAACGCACTGTGGAATCAAAATCACCAGAATGGTCACTATAGTAAGAAAAAAGTACAGATCATTTCCGTGTGGAACACACGAAACATGAAACTAAAACTAATATTCTAAACATTGAATCTCATTTCTCCCTCCCTGTATACGTTCTTATACTCAATCACTTAAAAATTTCGCTGTCCAAAGTAGGTAACGTTTCGTTCCGAAAGTGTCTTTTATTGCAGTGTGTTGCGAGGAGCATTAAATCAATATCCTTGCTGCTGTTGACAGTGCATATAATTATTTTTATAGCAGCTATCATAGGCACATTGTCTCTTTGGAATCTGTTGTTTTTCTCGACGCCGCGGCGAGAATAGGAGTAGCAATTACTTTCTTTATGACCTTATTGGACATTTTGTTAATATTAGATATAAAAGATAACATGTCACAATCCTACTGATGGCTTTGTAACGTCAGTATTGTTTGCCCCCACGAGGTCCTATCTGTCTATTCCTAAACACACAATCTTTAAGATCGACAGAAAGCTTAAGATGTTTGATAACGACGTGGTTGAAAGAAACATTCTGAACACAATATGCAATCCTTACACATTTACACTTGCGTGTGCCCGAACCTTTAAGGAAGCATTTGAAATTATTACAATTCGTGATACTTGTATCTTAACTGAACTATTGCTAAACACTTCACTTGTCTGTATCTCCGATGTCCACACTAGAATAGAATATAGCGATATACGATGAAATATCCATATCACATCTCTCTCGGCTACTAAACTGCACTTAGTATTAATTCTTTAATACATATTGCCAATCCATTTTTGGCTATGGATTACATCTATAAACTGGATAATTTCATCTTACTCTTCTATTTTTAATCGCTTGACACCGCAGATGTCTTCGAGCAATTAATTATTATAAGTGAATAAAATAAAATAAATAGTTTTTTGTTAAACATATTTTCCACATGATTTATAGAACAATTTTACAAGCTTTATATTACAGAAGCGAAGTAAATAAATTGGCTAGACACGAAAAATTAATTGTGTTAAACGGTGATAATGATTAACATTAATTTACAGTTTAAATAATTTCATAATTATGTGAATATTTAGTACAATGCCATTAATTCTCCATTGTTGTAACAATTATCAAATTAATTATTATTATTATTAATAAAATTTATGATGTAAACATTTAAATAAAAATTAAGTTACTGTACTTAATACAAAAACAAGGGAAAAAGATTTTAAGTAAATTTTATATATTAATAGTAATTACGTATTAAAATAATTTAAATTATGAAAAAAATAATGGATACTGATATATTTATCCTTGAATTAAATCTGCAGTTTATTAGAAAGGGCAATTTACTACTTATCTTTGTTAAATATTTATTTAAATGGAATTTATTCAATAAATTGATAAGAAAACATGTAAGTGTAATTTGATAATCGTGTATAAATTAACAGAAATTACATAAAAATTAAGTTTAAAATTGTAGCAATAATATTTAAGTAATATGCACGAAGTTTATACGTTAATTTCTTACTTTATCGGTTGTTATAAATAACAGAGGAAATAAAGTATAGCAATCTTTCAAAAATGATCCCTCTCGAGATTTCTACAATTTTGGACTCAGGTGTCCGTGAAACGTCGAGAAATGCAAAAAAAGTTCAAGGATTTTTATCTATATGTATTGTTCATTCCTTTGAAGCTTAATAATTGCTTTCTCTTTTGCCAAATATTCTGAAATTTTGCAAGGAAATTCGTGTACTAGGAGCATCGATGCTATTAAATTTTGGTGGTTAAAGGTCAAAAGGTGAGAAAATAGAAGTGGTCGTGTGTCATATCTCGAATGGGATCGGACTTATGATTTTACCTGTTATTAGCATTTACAATTTTTTATAAAATTCATTCCTACCATCAAAATTAAGCTTTTTCGCATTTTAAAATAATTAATAATATAAAAAGTTTTTAAAAAATTAAATTCCATAATAGATGCTGCCATACAATTTTAAAACTTGGTCGGGAAAGTTACGCAATTCATTACTAGATTTTTCTATGTTGTTCGTTCCGAAAATGTTACCTTAAATTGCCCACGTGTATAAAATCATTCGAGCATTTAATGCACATAGAAATGTTAAGGATTTTGGAGGAATTTTTTGCATTTTTTTTTGTATATATAATAAATAAATATCCAATACTTCGGTAAAAGTTATCATTATTCCCAGTTTAAATAGAGTTGCTGCAATGAATGCGTCTTCTTCATTCTTCTCTGATAAGTAACTACAATGACATTACTCAATTTTCAAATCTTTCCTTTCTTCTGCAGTACAATTCTTCCACTTTTTCATGTGTATAGCTGCTTAGTTTTTCATGTATTGGTAATTCTAACATTCACCTTCCCATTTTTAATTAGAGGAATAACTCGAGTGAGGATATTCACGAAGAAGTTGAAAGAAGAAACAAACCTCATCAATATTCCTACCATTTGCACAGTGCCTCTAATCAGTTAATCTATAATTTTTATCACTAAAATGAAAGGTAAGTTATATTCTTCATTAGTTATAATTGAATTAAAATAGCAGCAACATTACATAACAATATATTAAGAGTAGAAGAGAATTGTTTAAATTTAAACCATAAATGTTTCACTTTGTTGTAGTGGTTTCGCTTACTTCAGTGATATTGAACAGTGTAGCAGTAGTTTTCTTATCGATAAGATCGCAGCCGGAAGTTCCATAGGGCTGTTTCTAGTGAAGTAACACTCTTATAAACCAGAATATCTTTTGCGGCATTCAATACTGCAAAAGATATTCTGTAACGATTAATCTTTTATTAATATTAGTGATTTTATAACTATTTATCCTTTGATATTCTCCCACACGGTTAGAGATGAGCATGTAGATTTTAAATCTATCTATGCAAAAGTATTTGCCTAGATTTTCTTTAAATAAAAACTACTGCTCAAGGCAATCTTCTATGTAAAAAAAATTCACTTTTAGTTCTACGAAGTTCTTTTGTAAAGAAAGTGCTGACGAATATCCTGAATTTCCACTGTACTTTATTTATTTTCTAATATCCAAAAATAATTAGAATACTTTAGGAAAATTCTGTTTATATTATTTAATCTGGCATTTTCTCATTTTTAGGAAGAATATTTCTACATCTTTACGAAGTTTTATGTTTAATGTTCTGATTTATGAATCAAGAATAGTCTGAATTAATATAGTAGGCCCTAGTAAGACATTAAAGTCAGCGCCCATTAGTCAATTATATTTTGAAAGGATTTCTGATCCTGTACTGTATTGAAATAAATGTTTACTGTTTAAATCAAGATTTATGCAAAACTCGTTACAGATTAGAGAGAAATATTTAAACAATTTCTTAAGAAATATTCTCTGTAATAGTATATTAATCTTCTTTATTAGAAGCACTTACTTTTAATGGTATGTTATGCCGATGCTCACAATATCATTTGTAAAAACAAAGAAATAAAAACTTTGGAAGAAAATTTGAATTATTTAAATTAGAGTATAAGTTAAGATCTAACTCTTTGCAACATTTATAAGAACTGAAGTTTTTACTTTCTATTAACTTTTCTATTATATCATTTTTGAAAGGGCAAATATTAAATGAAATGTATTTATGAATATTTATAGAGAGATTCTGGCGACTGATTTGAAGATTTTACTCATATATAACCATATACAAAGAAGCATTTTCACCTCTGCTTTTACGTATTTTGTAAATTTAAATGTAAAGATCTCATTAAGGAACAATTTCAGTTCTACACTACTACAATAATAAAGTGAAGATAATTATGAAAACAATTAATTCCTTTATTCCAAAAATGTTCTTAATTATAATATTAAAATTATCCTGAAACTAATCCTTAAATTCGCCTATCTTGTGTCTATCTTAAATTGTTTTAAAAGATACAATCAAGAAGAGAATTTTTTCCCGTTATTTCTAAAGCAGGAATATTGATAGAAGAATGTGAAAAAACACAATAGAAATCTGTCTCATATGCAAATGATTTACTCTATCGCAACAATTTCAATAATTTACTGTACAAAGAAATTTATTTAAATAGGAGAAAACAGGGAGATCGAATTGATCATTTTCAACGTAGCTTAATATGGACAATGACAGCAAGAACAAGTGATTTTAGCATAAAATAATGCTTAATTTTATAATGTAAAGAAAGATAAATGGTTTGGATTGGAAAAAGTTTTGGATAAATATTTAGATTAATTTGAATTGCTGAATAAATTTTAATAAGCTTTGTAAATAACCCTATAGAATTCCCTATAGAATTTTTCTTCTTAGTGCTACAAGGTCTACAGAGCCATCAAGACGCAATAAAATAGTAACGATTCATGTGTATACAAGTGACCAGAAGACACCTATGCTTCCCTTCATGTTGTGTCCTGAGTTTCCCCGTTAAACAATATCTCTCCATAAATTCAGTAGGCCTATATAATGAATTAGGCATGGATCTGGGGGTGTAAATTCTTAACTAGCCACAATTCTCTTCCAGACACTGCAAAAGGAATAATTTCTCAACCATACCTTACAACATTCAATGTGTTAAAATAATTATAAAGGATTACTTTAATGAGTTCTGTCAACACGAAAGAAAAAAAAGGTAAGGAAAATTAAAATTTGTGAGGGGATGAAAGTAGCAAGCAGATAATTTCTAGAATAAAAAATATATAGAATTATTTTTTATCCTGAAAAGTTATGTACCTTCAGAATTTCTATTTAGAAATGATTTTAAATTAAATTTATTAACCTAAATTATTACATAAATTTATGTAAATGATAATGTTGAAACATTGCCAGAATTTTGTTACAAAATGTAAAGTAACTCGAGCTTTCAACTGACATTTATCTTATAATATGACAACAAATCTATGATTAAGTAGTCAACGTTGATTAAAAGAATTTTTGGAATTTTAGAATAATTATATGTATAAATATTTAAGAATTAAAATTATAAAATTTCATTTAAATTATTCGACAATATATTCTTAACTTTGTTATCTATAATTATATTCTTTTAATCATTTTGATACGTCAAAAGTACTTTCTGACAGAAGAAAAATTTAATTGATTACAAGAAAATATTAAACAAAATTTTAAAAAATAATTATTTTTAATTTAAAACTGAAATTATTCTTTAAAATGCACTTATTTTTTTCTTAAATTCCTTCAAAAATTTTAATTTAAAGCATTAGAAAATTGCAATTAACTCATCATTTGGGCATCAAAAATAATTAATGAATTATTAATGACAACGTGTTTATGTATCAAACTTGACAAGTTAGCTCGATGTCCATTTATTTTGTTAACAATTCGTTACAACTGTTTCAATCTAAAGAAAAATTATGATTAATGCTGGCATCTTGAAGACGTATAATTTATTAATGTGAAATGGAGGAAATGTTTAACAATCGAAAATTAATTTATTACATATTATTTTTATGTATGCAAAATATAATATTAATGTGCATATTTAAAGAATCTGTTTACATTGACATATTAGTTTTATTATGGGTAGAGACTACTCCAAAGATCTAGGCTGAAGAAAGGGAACAAATGAGAAAAAGGCTAACTCTCAATAAGGTACCTTATTACACCTATATTTTATGTTATGTTAATTTATCAACTAATTATTATTATTATTAATATACAAAATGGCCCAAAGATTAGATAACCACGTATTGTTTTTGTATGTTTTAGGTGTAGCACATTTGTAAATACGAATCGTAAATTGAGTTTATAACAGGTTTTTCTTTACAAAATTTATGGAAATATGCCTAAAGAATATGATTAAGTATCGGAATAAGATAAACATTTAGTATTTACAATGTTTAACTGATTTTTAGGCCATCGTGTATAATAAATTTCTTTAAACAGATATTTTTCATGCTGTTTATTTGGTCCAATTCATTATTGTTAATATTCTGAAGATATTTTAGTATTTTTCTCTTGATATAAAAATTATTAGATAGATGCGATTTTTTTGGCTTTCAGACTATAGAAATCAATCATTTGTTCTCATTCTTTTCCCTCCAACGCTATTTGGTCAGTTCCTGTTGAAAATTTCATAATCTTTTCACGATTTTAATTCAGAGCATGAAGTAGACATAATAACTTAAAGTTTATACAAAGAATTATTAGAAGTATAATGTACTTTTAATGAATAAAACAGTAATTGCTTATATATAACATAAATTTTACTTTAATTATGAACGAAGGTAATAACACAAAATATGTCTCGTTACGAAGAACATTTAATGAATAAACAGAAATTCTATTTAAAGAATTATTTTGGTTTTTATTAATGAATAAATTACTTCCTGTACGTAAACGTTCTCTAGTAAACAATTAATATCAAGCATTATTTTATCCGTAATTACCTTCAATATTTCTGCTTTCTGATTATACTTCTTACATTATTGAAATTTATACAATTTTGAGGAAGATCTAAAATTAAATGGAATATTTTTCCTATTAAAATTGAAGAAACGACAGTTTAATAATTCGTATTTTAGTGCTGATTTTCATAGTGTAGTAATAAGTATGCACATATGCAGAATGTATGAAAATCTAAAATAATTTAAACACACCAATTCACTAGACACGCACCTCTCACCTGGGGCTTTAAAAGTTAGAATTTTGTGACAAAGAAAGAATACAAAGCCATCAATAGTTTCCTCACCCTATGTCTTAGACAAACCCTCAGGTATACCTTGTGGGATTACGAGGACAATCTTAAAAATTTTTCAAGAAGTCCAGCATTGCAACTTATATATTCACTAAAAAAATACAACAGCTTTTCTGGCTTTAAAACCTCTGCAGAACCTTCTCAGAAGCAATTTTAAATGATGATTTCAAATCACTCTTTCTTTTCAAACTAACTGATGAACTAGAAAATAGAAGACGACGACAAATTTACTTTTGGGAATACTTTACTCAAACAATAAGTGATGTGAGTCAAATCTCTCTCCAAGTTTACTCAAGATAGACACAGAGAAATTTCAATTCTGTAAATAGTCAACTTCTATTCTTTCCACTATTCATAAATATAGAGAATAAAATAAACAAATAAATAATAATGAATATGACACAATTCTTCATTTAAAATAAACCTCTAATTAAACCGCATTTATTATTTTACGGTTTAAGTTATCTCGTAAATGTAAAGAAAGTGTGCATACGACAAATAATTGAGATTTTTCTCCTCAGTTAATATTTAACAAATTATTATAGAATAATAAATTCCAACCTCTTAATTACTACAAGAAAACTTGAATTTAAAGCAATTACAAGCCTATAAATATTAATGAATTCTATAGCTTTAGTTACTTACATAAATATATTGTCACGCATTAACACAAATTGTTATAACACAAATGGTTCATCATTGCATTCTGATGAGCATGATTATTGAGAATTAAACTTTCACAAAGTTTAAAATTTAATGAAATTTTGCAGGTGTTTACAATTCGCATTGATATAAATCTATATAATGGTTGACAAATGAAATTCGGAGTGGTTAAATGAATTCTTTGTAACCATTTGATCAGATATCATAAGATATCTTTGTAGTGTTAAACGTGGTACTGAATACGAAATAAAGACATAACAACTTTTACAATCGCTATTCTTGACAGCTTGTAATACTATAACACAATATGTTTTTATTTCTTGGCATTTATTGATAAAATAAAAGTTAAGATTAGAGTATTAACATTTCTTCGATTTCTACAAACTACATTCCACCTAACTCATCAGAAATAATTACCAAAATTAACAAGAAAATTACTTCGAAGTGTCACTAAATAAGATATTTTTTTTAATTAAATTAAATCTAAACGACAAACTTAATAATTTTCACTCAAAGTCTAGTATAGGCTTCCTGAAGGATCAACACGATGTAAATTTGTTAAGAGAAGAATAAGTAAATGATATAAACCTGAAATTTTAATTTCTTCTTTTAAACGAACTTTGTAAGTTTCAAAGAAGTAATGTATTATTATAATTTTATTTGTTTTAAATATTTACTTAATATATAAATGTATAGAATGGCTCAAAAGTTAAAGAACTCTTATTAAGGTAATTTTAAGCAACTATTTTTTGCATGACTGACTTTTCCGGAAGTTAATATAGAAGAAAAATATAAAAATATTGAAAATATATGAAAAATTTTGAGGATATTTGAAGCTACATCTGTAAGTAATTGAATAATAATTATTTTTCAGTTAATTATACAGTTAGTCATATAGTTTATACGGTAGAACCCCGATTATCCGAAGTAATGTGAATCTACTACGGATAATACGAATGACTGGCCATTTTGGATTAAAAATTCTCTCTCTCAATAACTCTGTAGAGGAATTTGTCTGTATTTTCAATCAATCGATGCCTCTCGAACAATTTTTAATATTAATTATTAAAATTCTTTAATGTTAATTATTCTTTAAAGATATTTCTTTGCTCATTTAATTTGTTAAATTCATTTATGCTAAATTTTTAATATTACTTAAAAAATTAAATAATTTATAATACAAAGTTTTAAGAGACTTTAGGTACTTTTTTGTAATAAAATTAAGAATATTCAGAAAAATTTATGAAAACATGAGATAAATTAATTAGGATAAAAAGTAATTAATCTGATGACATAACTTAATCGTTTTCTATTAATAAATATGATTCTGAATTTATGAAATATAATGAAAGAAATTCAATTATTTCACTCTGTCGTCTAAATTGAACAGAAAATTAAATTAAGTTTCCATGCATTAACATTAAAACCCATTTTTTAATAGAAAATTTATAATTTAATATTATTTGACACTCACTATCACCACGTACACCAATTTTTTAATATGTAGTATATAGCCTACAGCCTATATAACCTCTACCTCATATCTACATACATGGTCTGAATATTTTTCAATATACTTTATCATAACATTATTTACAAGAGACAAGAAATAATTGCATAATTAAAATAAAATGTTTTAAAGTTAAATTTTTTTAATATAATTTTCATTGCTGTTACATTGCTGTGAATATAAGTATGATAGATTTATGATAAAGAATGAATCATTGACTGGTCTATAATGAAATCCAGACTAACAGTGAAGTCTATACACAGTATTATTGATATATTATAATCTATTTATCTGAATATGATAGATTCAGTGAATCTATTATTATTGATTTGATGAGTTTCATTTATTTTGATCAAGGCAACGTGACATGTGGGTGGTCTGCTAAAGGGGGATGCCGCCTGAAAAGACTTTTATGGGAAACTGGGCCCTATTTAGGTGTTATGAACGTGAATAAAACCCGGTAAATTTCACGTGGAGTTTCACATGGCCATCCCTTTGGCCAGGGACGAACCCATAAACAATTACCACGGTGAAGTGGTTTTATCCACTCGGATACTGATAGGTTCATTGATTCCGTGTTAATCATAGTATTCCATAGAATCAATTGATAGAAACTGGTCGTTATTAATTTGGATAAAGATTAAAAATTCAATGAAATTTACCGAAGAAATTTATATGGTCCAAATTAAAATTGAGAGAGATCTATTGCTACATGCATGAGATCCAGCTTGGGATATAGTGGCAGCTATTGGTGAGATTCATGAGATCCAAATTAGATTCAATACAAGATCTTAATAATTTCGACACGTTTAGTTCGGTAAGATATTAATTTTGTGAGAATTTAAATTGGTGAAGTATTTCCTAATGTGTGTGTGTGTATATATATATATATATAAAATTTATCTTACAATTCAAGACATAACACCTTTGTTGTGTTTTATTAAATTTCTCAGCAACCTAACTTTTCAACCAAATCTATTGGCCATTGTCAGGTAAAACAAATTCGAATATAAATAAATGGAACAAAATTTTAAATACAAATAATNTGTATAAGAATTATTTAACCACAGTAATGATTAAATTAATGTATTATTTAAATACTTTGCTACTTAGAAAGTTTATAAAATTGTTCAAAGAGAGATCGTGGCGTTCAATAAACAAATTACAACGCTTTGACACGTTTACAAATTAATGTTCACAATAAATAATTAAGTAAAACTTTCATGCAAAAATATCAAAAACAATTGAAAAAATTTAATTTTATAAGCGATTTTTTAAAATAATTTGCTTCATAAATCTTTAAAAATATTATTACTAACAAATAAAATCACAATAAAGTTAAAAGTGTAAGATAAGTTAATTGTTTGTGTAGGAACTAATTAATTAGCGAATTTAGAATTTAATTAGATTTTTTTAAAAATAAAACTCTGATAATTTAAGAAAATGCGTTAATTTCATTTTATTGATAAGAGCGTAAAGAAACAAAATAAATTCAATTAGATGTCTTTTGTTCCATAAAGCAACCAATAATGTAACTGATTTCCTAGAAGTACAGTACAATGTGCGATGTTCGGTGTATACTCTGAAGATAACAATAAATTTTGTGGCTTCACAATGGTTGCTGGATGAATGGAATTCCATTGAAAATCGACACTCGACTTCCATTTTATTCATTTTTTTATATTTATTCTTTACTTCCTCCTTCACACAATGTTTGGAATTGTAATTAGGCGCATGTTACATCGTTTGCATCTAGAATTATCAATACATTAATATTTTTATTAAGTTTTAACTTATTTTAAGAAGTGTATAATTAAATTATTCAATATTTTTAAGATTATATTGACTCGTATACAAAGTAGACCAAAAGTCAGTTAACCAAAATATATATACGATTTGATATATTATCAGTGGACTAACTTTTCTGCTACTGTGTTAGGTATTGTTAAGTGTTTTAGAATGATTTTTGCTATTACTTTTTCAAATTTTTAATTTCGTTAATGAAAAATTTACAGATTTTACTTTATTTTTTAATATATTTAAATTTTATAACATTTCTTCATTCAGTTTTTCTATTGATGAGATATTAATGAAGCAATTTATTGGTATTTTATGTAGCGAGTGATTATAATTAAAGTATCCCTGTTCAACGCTGTCTACAGAGATATTTAACAGTCCAAATGCAACCAAATTTGGTATGGTGACATTTCAAGACATGCCGAATACATTTCCAAAAAAGAAAATTAGTACCAAAACTCACCACTACGGAAATTTTAGCGCTACAAACAAAATCATCATTTGTATAATGTATCAATACTACAGACATGAGCGTTGCAGGGATACTGCTCAACTGTGACCCCCATTGACAGCACAGTATAACATTTCATTAATATTAAAAATTAAATTTGTATACATATACTAAGAAGTACGGTAAATTATTGTTAATTTATCCTAAGCAAACAACGTAAAATGATAGAATACATTACGTTAATCGATAATGCCGAATGATCAATTTAGTTGAAATTTAAGGTCAACCAAATTTAATAGGGCCATGTTAAAGTAAAGTAAATTATAAAACTTTCTTAATTAATTTATCGTGAGCATTTAATGTATCCGAATAAATTATTTTCTACTCGTTATTTATTAATTCAGCTAAACTGTCACGTAGAAGTTGTATACAACTACCGAAAATCATTATGTTTACAGTTGTAGGTCAATGCATGTAAGTGCGACTTGTTCTGATAATTGTTTTAGCTTTTTCTTTTATAATTTAAAAGTATATTGTTGGATATTCAACTATAATCATTTATTTATATGTGAAATAAAATATTTAAAAATATATAAATATTTTATTTAGGTTTCAGTGTTGGAAAATAATGATAATTACTTGGTAATATCCTACAGTAAAAATCGATAATAAAGATGAAATTTTTGGCTATTTTACATTATTTTTCGCGCTTTACTTCAAATTGTATTCATAATTATTTACGTAAGCATACTCACATTTTATTACATAAATTATATAATAAAATGTAAATATTTTTATAAGATAATCGCTTCTACTTACGTTCTTATCACCAGAAAATTTTATGGACGAGTTAATGATGTTCTATGAATTGTATCAAGAAAAATAATTTTACTTTTGTCTTCTCCCCCATATAAACACAGTTTATTAGAGAAAAGTTATTGATTTCTTAAGAAATCTATCGAGATTTAAGGGATAAACACATTTTAAGAAGTGTCGAAAATGATTTATTTCTATAATAATGTCAACGTGGTTTGTATCTATAATATCTGTCATAACTAAAAATTCGCTTATCAAAGGATAACGATAATGATGTCGGAAATTTATCAGCTCTATCTGAAAAGATTTTGCGATTTTCAGAACGATCCGATATCCAGAACGGAAGTTATTAATATTTTTATATCCCCTTCTCATCGCATCCTTTGAATCCTCCACACCACGTCGCGATTTTTTCTCATTGAAAATCCTGTAGATATATGAACTAAATTATATTCTCATTTTGCAATAAGACATTTAATATATATTTAAAAATTTCAATTCTATTTTGTTTTTGGTTTGTTTTAAATTAATATATATTATTTTATCAATTGTACTGAATCAAAGTCACGTCCTCGTCAACAGGATGTTTATCTTACGATTAATTTTGCAAATGATCTACATTTTAGGAACAGCTCCTTCCTTCTATGTTAGCCTTCTTATCTTTTCTAATTCAATAATATTATTGAAAATTAAACAACAATGTCCATATTTTATATAATTTTACACAGATCATATAGGCTACATCAGAGTGAGTATAAAAATCCAAAATGGAACCAGCTTTTAACTAATATCTAGTATATATACTTACAAAAATACGTCTTTAATTAAAGACAGGAGTGATAATGCTGTCTCGGTATACTATTATACATACTGTGAATATATAATATTATGTAATTAATTTAGAATAAGTGTTTATATGCATTAACATTGTTAAGAAAAGTTGTTTCGGGCTACATACAAGATAAGCGAAGATATGTATCTTCACTTATATTCATTAGCCTCAGTAAATATTATTTAATTAGTAATTATCATTCATATAACTTTGGTAAATATCACTTAATAATTTATAAAATTAAACGAATCTGTCTCTTATCAGTAAATATAAACTGTCTAAGCATACTCTTGATCAAGAATATTCGTTAATAAATCTCTTGTGAATAACAATTTTAAAAGTTATAACATTTAAATAATTTAAATGTTAAAAAGTTATATTTTTTCAAATTATTTACGCATCTTTTGTTGTAAATTTTCATTAAAATAGAGTATAAAATTTATATACGTACACAAAAAACAAACTGAAAAAATTATTTAAATACGTATTTGAATAAAATTAAATTATTTAGTTTAATATACACGTAGCCCAAAAGTAGGTTAACAGAGCTATATTTATTATTATTACTGATTTAGGCCTTTCGAAATAATCCACCAACACCACTACCATAATAATACAAGGTGGCACACCAGAGGTACCAGCAGATACAATTGCTAGTATAACAGGGTGACACCAGCAGTCGGCTATTATGTTTATTACAGTATTATTCTATGTTTCCGTTAAGCTACGGACTGGGATTACTTTTTCTTGCGTTACATTATAACAATAATAAAATAATAACAACACATTTGAATGCAAAACACACGTTTAAAACAATCAACACGTCATCCCATTACTGATGTATTCATTCGGAGTTATGCATTTGGGACATACAGAACTAGAACAACTCCAAAATAAAACAAACAACATTCACAAAACATAAATACCATTCTAAGATTATTGTAAAAAAGCCGACTCTTCCTCCTAAAGTGGGAGAACGAGGCCTCAGATATTTTAAACTTACACAGAAAAATTCCTGTAGCGTCTGTGTTTATGTTAAACAAGAAGCATCACAATTACAAAAACAGTACAGCATGAAATTTACTTAACACTAGCCTGGATCTAATACAGTACAGTATACAAAAAATATACAGCACAGATAAATCAGACAGTCTTTGGCTCGGAAGGAGCTCCACGGTAAGCAAACAATCTCAGCCAGGATTACGCTGAGAACTAATGCATGGATACCATTTTGGAGAGACAGGAGGATTCATAATTATTATACAAAGTAGGTCATATCAATAAACAAGTTACACAAAAGTCAAATACATTTTAACAGACACAACACTCACAGACGACACTTACAGGAAATACTACGAGACTATACACATTATGTCAATGTCTGTGTTATAATGACATAACACAGACATTGACACAATCAAACAGCAAATGTAATACATCAAAAGCTTGCACCAAACACAAACTACTACACACTCAGGAAGCATGCTACAAATACACGCCTTAGAAGGTTATAGAAAAGAACACAAAATATACAATCACAGACAAAACAATCTATCAAAACATATCATATATTGTACCTTGTATACACAAGTTACACAATGATTATAACTTGTGTATACAAGGTACAATACACAAAATATACAGCGATTGTATATTTTGTTCTTTTCTATAACCTTCTAAGGCGTGTATTTATAGCATGCTTCCTGAGTGTGTAGTAGTTTGGGTTTGTGTGCAAGCTTTTGATGTATAACATTTGATGTTTGACAAAGGAAACAAAATCACATTCATTATAGATGTAGCTGTCCCAAACATTCCCACAATATCTAAAATGCATATGCTGAAATAATTAGTAAGTACTTAGAACTGGCCCATGAAATAAAGCGTTTAGAGAGAACGGATAAAGTGAACTTAATGGGCCAATAGTCCTTTTCTGCACAGGCGTCATATCACATACATACTACTACAACTATACAAAAATTTTGAAACAGAGCTTTACAACAGCAAATACATTACACTACAGAAGGCTATCATAATAAGCACATGTCACATATTTAAGAAATTCTTAAACAAGAGCTCTTGCTCGACTCTCCCAGCACTCGAACAGGAACAGGAGGTTAAATGAATCATTAGAAAGTCAGATCATTTTCAATTATAATATGAGGGTTACCGACGTCTTGCTTACCACTGGTATGAAAGTGATAAGACATCTCGTTCCTCTCGGCTGGCTGTCGGGATGCGACGCGAGAGATAAGATATGCAGGATGGTGATAAAGGACACCGAGACAGAAACACCGTTAACAATTTAGAATCGCGTTTATTATAACAAAATCTGTTTATAAATATCGTCCAATTCGGAAGTATTCAATGGAAAAAGGTTTAATGGTTGTAATCGGTATGCGAGGATCCTTCGAGCCAGCAGGGTCTTGCGATGATCCGGATCAGGTTCAAACACTGATTCCTCGGTGCTCAGACTGAGAAACGAAAGTCACTTGAAGATGGTTAATCTTTTGGAGGATCAATCTAGGCCAGGGACGGTTGATCTTTTAGAAAATCGATCTAGGCCAGGGATGGCGTACCATTTTGAGCCCGAGTGCTATATTGTAAGCATACGTAGCTTTAAATAAAGGTGTTTATGCGTGCCAGCGTTTTAGATTTCGAATAACGATATTTAAATAAATTAAAGGAATATGCTTTAATTAGAATAAATGTAAAAAAGCTGATTGAAAAAATAATGAGCAAATGGTAACCAAAAGGATAATTGGAAAAGACAAATGAAAAATCGAAATCGTATAATACGTTACGTGCCAGATGATTACCTGCCACTTTGGGCACGCGTGCCATAGATGGCCTAGATCAGGGTTGGCGAATCTCGAAAAAGAAGGCACGAAGATTTATTTCTTCTCTCTTTGTAATCTTCGTATCGTCTCTCTGTTTCCCGATTGATCCTCAGCTTATCTCTAGGGATCGAATTCGGGCTAAAAGGAAAGATGACAACCCCTCTACTCTGATAAAGACCAACACCTCCCGAAGTGTTTAATTGACATTTCCTGAATAATAGTCCGTCAATCGGAAAATGTGTGTTTTCTTTTCCGTTCCGAGAGGATACAGCTGTAGTTAAAAGGTAATCAACGGGAATCGAAAGAGACAGGTCATAAGAATTTCTTCTCTTGAAATTTCAATTTATCAACTCCGTCAAAAATTGTTCTAATTAAGAATGGATCACATCGTTGGATAGCCCTTCAAAAGCAGGTCAGATCGATATATTACTTACTCGGGTACGATAAAGAGGGAGGGTGTTAGGAAGGTCCGAATCCCGGACATTTTAGAATTTAATAGCGAGGGGCTAAATTAAGATAGGGGGATAAAAATTGGGTGGGACGTACAGGACGTTAGCCCAAGCACAGGGTGTAAATTTGATTAAGCTGGGGTAATTAGAATTTAAATAAGGGCTGTTTTAGAATTGCATACATTTTAATTACTATCTATAACGGTTTCCAACGGCCGTTAGTGTTAGTTGCCATAGTCAACGGTCATCCGTAACGACTTTTATACAAAAATAAGGTGGTTAACAATTTTACTGGTTATTAATAGGTTAGATAGACTGATTAGGCCCCAAAATACTACTTTTTAATCGGTAACGATAAATTTTTTTGATTGACAGTTTAATTCTATATATTAATTTTTAGTCGTGACAGATGGCCATATATAAGGTGGTTAACAATTTTGCTGGTTATTAATAGATTATATTGGCTGATTAGGCACAATATTATTACTTTTTAATCGGTGACGGTAAATCTGTTTGACTGACAGATTTAGTATTAAAATAATTATTAATTTAATTATTAGGTTTAAGTCCTATCTTTTCGTACTGTGCTATTGAGTATTCACTCGGTAACACAGTATCGCTTGGCACTGGGCCATCTTAAACACAATACACTTCTTCTAATTGGTTTATATTTGAGTTTTAAGATGGAAAACTTAGAAAATAACTTTGATCAAATATCGGAAGACCAGCAGGAATGCTCCAGTGAAAAAACGGTTAATTACTACAATGAAAATAACAGTGAAACAGCTGAATTTAAGCTTCTAAAAGAAGCGAAAACACAATTGAAGAGGATAATGGATCTTATTCCAGAATCCTATAAAATCCATATCAGGAATGAAGAGAGGAAAGAGGTGAAAGATAGGGTTGTACAGATGTACGCAACGGTACAACAAATGTACGGGATTCTTAAAGAAGTAAGATCAGAAAGAGAAGAAAGAAACAGCATAACACCAAATTTACTGGAGTCTATCAAAGAAATCAAAACAAATATACAACATTCAAACAAGACTTCAAGTCAATTGAGTTACGCTGAAGTCACTAGATCCAACATAAGTACACAACAAATGGGAAGTCAAAATAATAGAGATATAATTAACAATAGTAACGAGGAAGGCAACAGTGCGGTATTAATATACCCAAATAGTGAGCAAGAAACAAATATTAACATGGAAGGAATCGTTACAAAAATTAAGGAAAACATTCAACCAAAGCAAATTAAGATTAAGGTTAAGGGGATTAAGAAGATTAGAGGGAATGGAGTTTGCATAGTGGTTAATAATAACGAGGAAGGTGATAGACTCAAGAACGCGATAAAAAAAATAAAAGAAATAGACAATAAAATAAAGTGTAGAGTCGCAGGAAAGCGTCAACCAAAAATAATATTGCTAAACGTACCAAACAGTTTACCAGAAGAAGATATCATAGAGATAATGATAAGGCAAAATGATATTTGGAGAGGTTTAGATGAAGACAATCTAATAAAAGACTGTCGGTTAACATCAATAATCAAAAGTAAAAGGTCAGAAGGGAAAAGCAGACATATTATCATTACAGTTACACCAACAATAAGAAATTTTTTAATGAAAAATAAAAATATAGCACTTCAATGGTACTCAATTCAAGTGGATGACTATATCCCTATACAGCGTTGTTTTCAATGCTGTGGGTTTGGACATTGGGCTAGAGATTGTAAGGAATCTCAAAAATGTAGCCATTGTTCCAAACAGCACAGATTCAGTGAGTGTAAACTTACGAATACTATACCGGCATGTACCAATTGTAAGAGAAACAATATTGGGCTTCCACCGGATAAAAAACTAGCAACAAACCACAACGCATTTGACAAGATATGCCCTCTTCTTAAAAAGTTAAGGAAACAATTAATTGGAAGAATAGATTATGGACCATAGTACTACAGTAAATAATACTCAGTATAGTAATAAGAATACTCAGCATACTAGCAATAAAAGGAATACGAAAGAAGAGGATAATTTAAATATCATACAGTTAAATGCACAAAGGGGAAAAGCACCAAGCTCATTATTGGCCTACAAAGCAAACGAACTGAATGTTGATATAGCATTAATTCAGGAACCCTATACAGTGAATAAGAAAATAATGGGACTTGGATGCTGGCAGCTCATTTACAAACCAACAGATAAAACACCAAAAACTTGTATAAGTGTTAGGAATAAAAATATAAACATAGCATTAATCCCAGAATTATCATCGAATATCATAACAACGGTGGTAATCCATCTTAAAATTAGTATAATTTTGATTAATGTATACCTTTCGCCATATATGGACGATGCAAAAGGAGTGGAAGAGATTGCAAGGATTTTAGGGAGGATAAATATTAAAAATATAATTGTAGCCGGGGACATAAACGCAAAGTCAGCGGTATGGTTTAATGAAAAGGAGGATCACAGGGGACGTCTAATTTTGGACCTAATGGAACAGTATGATCTGGTATCAGTTAATATGACTGACTACCCGACTTTTTTCACGAGCCAAGCAAAAGGTTGGACAGATGTTTGTTTAATGTCAAGTGAGTTAGCGCAAAATGTGAAAAATAGTGAAACCCTCCTCTCAATTACAGCAAGTGACCACAGATTCATTAGCACACAAATAGGAAATCTAGGAAACAAAAATCAACAGTATTATTTGAATATGAAAAATATCAACTGGGAACTATACAAAAGATTATTCAATGAAAATTGGAGCAATCACGAATATCCAAAAATGAGAACTACTACAGATATAGATGGCTATGTAGAACACTTGACAAATGACATGCTAAGAGCAGGATGCCAAGCAGGTAAAATGACACGACGGAGACCAAATATGAAAACGTACTGGTGGACTGAGGAATTGGAGAAACAGAAGAAAAACATAAACAGATTAAGGAAAAAATTCCAGAGAGCAAACGACAAGGAACAAAAACAACAATTAAGATTTAAATATAAAATAGAGGTTAAAAAATATAAGAAAAAAATTAACAAAACTCGTACCAAAAGTTGGAGAGAATTTTGCGGTGAATGTAATGAAAAGGGACCTTGGGAGTTGCCATATAAAATAGTTTTTAGGAAAAAGAAAAAGCTCCAATTGCCAGATATTATAAATTGGGAGAATGACACAACAGAGGACGAGAATTTTAATATTGAGGCTAATTTAAAAAAACTATTGGATTATCACTTCCCACTAGAAAACTCTACCAATAATACTACCAATAATATTGATACTGTTAATTATCAAAGAAATATGAACAAGGATGACAACCAGGATATACAATGTAAACTCTTTACTTTTAAGGAAGTTAGACAAGCAATTTATACAATGGGTAATAAAAAGGCACCGGGAATGGATAATATCACATCAGAAATGCTGAAACATGCTTTTGACGAGATTCCGGTGGTGTTTGTTTATCTGTACAATGAATGTTTACAACAGAAATATTTCCCCAGTGTGTGGAAGACTGCTAGTATCAAATTAATACCCAAAAATGACAATCCAACCAAGGCTTCGGACTATAGACCAATTAGTCTTCTTCCCACTATGGGGAAAGCCTTGGATTATCTAATAATAAGAAGAGTTAATTGGGAACTCTATACTTCCGGAAAAATGCACGAGAATCAATATGGATTTCGTACAAATAAATCAACTATCAATGCCCTTATGAGTGTGAAACAATTTATACATACAGCCTGGGATAATAAAAGTCACGCCTTGCTCATTACTATTGATTTTAGTAAAGCTTTCGACAATCTGAGTTGGAAGGATATCTTAAATACATTAGAGGAAATGAAACAGACAACTAACGAAATAAACCTGCTTAAAAGTTATCTCCAAAATAGATATATTGTCTTTCAGGCTAACAATATTCATATTAAAAAAGAAATAAACAAAGGTTGTCCTCAAGGTTCGCGCAGCGGACCAAGTATGTGGAATCTGGTTTTCGACAAATTATTAAGAAAATTCGATGGAAGAACAAATGTTAAAACACAAGCTTTTGCTGATGACCTTATGGTCATGGTGGCAAATAAAAACTGCGATAAACTGAGAGACAAAGCAAATGAAGTAATGGAAGAAATATATCAGTGGAGTAAGGCACACGGTCTACCAATTAATCATAACAAATGTCAGGCTTTGGTTTGCACGCGCAAAAATAAAAGAGGACAACTGAAAAAAACGCTCAAGTTACGTATTAACAATGAAAGAGTGAGGCAGGTTAAAACATTAAAATATCTAGGAGTGCACATAGATCCCAATCTCAGTTGGCACCACCATATTAATGAGCTGACCGCAAAAACAAAACAACGAATAAACCAGATTAATTGGATTATGGGAAAGTATTGGGGGCTAAATCCAAGAAATAGTACCCTCATTTATAAAACTGCTATAGAACCGGCCTTACTATATGCTGTGCCGGTATGGCAAGAAGCACTAGATAATATACATATAAAGAAAAGATTACTTTCGGTACAGAGGCAAGCTGCTATTAAAATCACTAAGGCGTATAGAACGGCGCCAACAGATGCTTTGCTGGCGATAGCAGGCTTGACCCCTATTCATATAACTGCTAAGTCCAAAGCCTGGCAATGGATTGTAACGAATACGAGAATATGGGGAAAAACAACTGAAGAAATAAACAAAAACATTAGAAATAAGCTTATACCGAAGAATATAAAAGAAATATCAGAAAATATATTAACAACCGAAATTGACAAGATTGACAATAGTATTAGCTTGGAAATTCACCCAGCAGAAAGCATGAAAATCAAAGTTAGCTTAGAATATGAAAATAAAAAGGACAAGGACTATCAGTGGTTAGTTTACACTGACGGGTCTAGGCAAACAGAAGGAGCCGGTGCTGGAATCTACATCACAAAAACAAATTCAAAAGTTAAAACTTATCAGGCTAACTTTAAAATTGCAAACCACTGTACCATAACACAGGCGGAATTATGGGCTATTTACAAAGCATTGATACATATAAGAACAAACCTGGAAACATACAAAGGTAGTATAAAATTTTATATTGATAGTAGAGTAGCACTGCAGACACTAAGGAAGGAAAAGAACATCCCATTACTGGCAGTAGAAATTATTAGAGAGGCCCATAAAATTGCGGATAACAATAATTTGTTCTTCAGTTGGATACCGGCGCACCAAGGAATAAAAGGAAATGAAATGGCAGACTTTTTAGCTAAAAGGGCAGTTACATCGGATTCGAAAATAACATATAAAAGGATACCAATGAAAGAGTTAAAGAAACAAATGAGGAATTGGGAAGTTACAACCTGGCAGAAGGAATGGGAAAATTCTACCACAGGTAGACATTGCTTCCAATTTTTTCCAATTATCAAGGATAGACTCCGCAACAAACATTATAAAATTAGTCATGAAACTACCCAGATTCTGACTAATCATGGTAGCTTTCAAGCTTATTTATATAGATTCAAAATATCAAGGAGAAAAAATTGTGATTGTGACGAGGAAAGCGAAGGAGATGCGAATCATCTACTTTTTGACTGTAAAAAATACGAGCAAAGCAGACAACAATTTTTTAGACAATGCATGTTACATGGTATAAGGTGGAGAACAGATCAACATAGAATAATTAACAATAAAGAAGTATGGGAAAGCCTGGAACAGTTTATAACTAAAACAGGAACCCTATTACCAGACTATAGCAAAACCAAAGCACAAAATACAGTCCAAAGTCAACAAAGCAGCGGTGCAGTAGCAGAAAGTGATCTAAGTGACAACCAAGACAACGACAGAGAAATTAACAGCGCCAGTGAAGATACTGAAGACAGCGAGTGACCGAGAGGATTCCAAAAGATTCACCTGTTCAAAAGTTGTTCATAATATGGTGTGCTTATAATTGACGCAAAAGCTCTTTGTGTGATTATCCATGGGGTCCTTCCAGGCAGCGACAAGGGAACAGCATGTACATTCATCTGTTTAATAATTGTTAGAATAAGATAATTAATTATAAGGTAATATGGATGATTATGGCTGCCTTAAAAAGACTAATAATGGACTTTGTAATGGTGTTATTGTAACAATAATACCAACTTATGTATATTTAAGTGATATGGTGTAAAAATGACACTGATGCGATTGTACAGTTTGTATAATAATTATACACAAATTGATTTTACTGTAATCTGCGCTCAAAGTATATTATTGAAAGTCCAGGCAGGTAGCAAGGTATTAAAAGATTGTAGATAAAACTCATGTTTGAAATCGGTTGTACGGTTAATCAACTGTTATTGGTTTCTAATATAGTTAATTGAATTGGTCTAATATAGTTAATTGAATTGGTCTTTTGAGGTAACATATACAATGTACAGTTTATAAGATACTCTATTTTATATTATGATCTGGCGATAACATGTATATATCTGTCAAATTAAGGCAAATCATCCATTCAAGGTGAGTGGATTGCCAGTAGCAATTTGTTTTGTATATGCCTTGTTTGTGGTATACATTTTGTTAAAGATTATCAATTATATATCGCGTTAGTCAACTTGTAGCTACTGATCATTGTATATATGTTTAACATCCATTGCATAAAACCACAAGTTGTGGTATCAAATTACTGATAAACATTGTAAATATAAAAAATTCTAATGTTAATCAAATTGTTATGCTATTGTTAAAATATTGTTAAAGGAAAATTAAATTGTCGGGCAAAATTGTATTGTAAGGTACTATTACCCATTATGTATATAGGTTTGTTTGTTTGTTAATAAAAGACCCGATGCAGGCGCCCGTCGGGTCCCGTGGGGGCCTTGGTTGCTCTATCTTCACACTTTTCTATCCTCCTTTACTTCTTCTTCTTGCTCTTTCTTCTTGCTTTCCTAAACTCTTCTTTCCGACTTCTAATAGGGTAAAGTCTGTTGCTTATCACGGATAGCCCTCTATTCCTTTCTACTAAATGTAGTTAAAAGGTTTCAACTGTATTGCTGCTATAATTCAAACGTAATAAAACACTTCCCTTTTGTTTTCTTACGAATATTGAAGTAAGAGATCGAAATCTGTTTATGTTTTTTTCCTTTGTATCTTTTATCTTTCACTTAAAACACGTGTATTTCGTTCCCTATTCTCTCCATTCAAAACACAGAAAATAAAATATTTATTTACTAGGTTCTCTTTTCACCACAACTTCGAGCGAGGATTTGGACCTCGCGATATTAGGATATAAAATTTAAGTAGTAACGAAAGCTTAAAACAAAAATTTCACTGAATTATGATAAAAATCTCCATTTAAAAACACTTCATTTGAAAAAACACTAAGACACTAGCTCAATGTTGAAATTGTGTGTGGCACCATCTGTTATTAGACTATTAAAATAACTTTTATACTATTAATTATTATAAAAAGACGAAACTAGCTTAATTTTAGGTTAGGAACGAGTTTTTTAAAATATTGTAAATGCCAATTTACAATATTTAATTTACAATATTTAATATACAATAACTAGTAAAATTTTCATTACGTCCACCACATTCGAGATATGACACATTATCTTCTCAACCTGTAGAGTTCCGTACTCCAAAATTTAACAGCTTCATTGCCCCTTATATACAAGTTACCGTGTCAAATTTCGTTTCTTAATCTTTACACCACCTTGTGATATTAAACGAAATACACACAAACACCCCCAAAAAAGGAATTTTTTTCCTCTTTTTGGGGGGACATTTTTGGGTTCAGGGGACTGAGTTGCAAAAATCCCGTAGGGTCAAACTTGATACGATTACAATACTTTCCCGTGTTACATTATAAAGTAAAACTAATTATAAAAGGATTACAATTGAATTTTTTATTGCCATCCTTGAACTGTGATAATGGAATCTTGCATAAATTCAACATTAACTCGCAAAATATATTATATAAACGTATACTAAAAAACACAATTACATTTAAATTATCTAATTAAAATTAAGAAAATTCCATCGATTTTCTTATTTCTTTTAATTTTGAAACTGAAAAACACGAAGTATAACGAGGGATACATATAATTTACATACAAGAATCAACGTAAATATCACTCAATAATTCATAAAATTTAAGAAAATAGAAGGGGAAAAGATTTAAATTTTTAAGAAAATTATTTTTTTCTTATTGAGATAAAGTGTTTCAATTAACGTTGACTCGAAAGTATTTTGGATCGAACGTGACTACCATTTCTTGAAGGTAATTTTCAGTATCAATTGTGCCATCTATAACCAGATGAAGTTGGAATAATAACGATGACTTTTAAAAAAAATAAATGAACTATTGGCTTTTCTGATTGATTATTTAAAATATTTCTGACGTAAAATATTTTATCTCGATAAATTATATAGTAAAAAAAATCAGTCAAAGTTAACTTATAAATCTAGTTTTTTTATACACATCCTTAATTATATCGTTAAAAATGAATTTTAATTAAAGGTATCCATATTTTATCATACAGTTTTTTTAAATAACTCAACAAATAATGTGGCCTATATATCAATAAATTAAAATCCACGTTGGTAAAGAGACGAGGCAGAATCCTAGTAGAAAAGAAGAAACTGTGAGACCCTAAGACACAGTGGCGCGTTATAGCTTCGTGGGACCTTCAATTAGGGGTCCCATGTACAGTGTTGACTTCAGTTTTCTTCCAGGGAATTGTTCGAGTAGAATCTCCCCGTATTTTCGTTCGTTTTTAACACGACCCTTGAAAAGTTAAGTTTTAGCTACACCATCTAAGTCCTTAAATATGATCCAAATTTAAATTTCAATATTCTTACTACAGTATTGAATTTGTAAAAGATTGATATGAAAAAAATCCTCCTATTAGTGGCGGCCCTAGGCAATTATCTGGGGTTTCCACCAATAGGAGGCCCAGGCAGTTTTGATATTTCGAGTTAGAAATGGGAGCGAAAGATAAAGGTAGTGTCTTAACAGGTGGAAATGTAACAGGCCTTAAGGCGTAACACTTAGGAAACGATGATGATGATGATGATGATGTCAGCTCGTTCCACACAATGGTAAAATTGTGATAGAAGTATATTTGATAATTCACTTTAAAATTTCATATTTTAAGTTAGAAGTACGAGTTAAATGTAATAATTTCATATCGATAAAAATTGAAGGGACATTTTTTTGTCACAGATTCTAATTTAGCTGTCATATTTCATTTTTTTAATCAGAATAAATCAATTTTAAATTTTTCTATTCCTTTTTCACGATAAGATTAAGGTAAAGATGATATCTGTTGACTCTAAGTCTTGGATTTCTTTCTGTATCTTGTAAAAGCTTCAAAACAATTTATTTTATACGATAATATTTACTTTAATATAGTATAAAAGATAAAGATTATCTCGAAAGATGCCTGAAAAAAACAGGAAATTATGGATGGAAATTTATTAGTGTGAATGGAATTCTAAGATATTGCATGAGTTAAGAGCCATAAAATTTATCAATTTAAAATCAATGAAATAAGAGTGAAAACTTCCGAAAATTATTTAAATTTATTATTTTATATGAATTTTCTTCCAAATATTAAAAATCCTGTCATTTCTAACAGTGTAATGGAAGATATTAATTCAGGAGTACGTTCGTTTGTCAGTTCAACCAACTAAAAGCAATCTATATGATGATCCTCTTCTTGATTTTCTGTACTAAAGGATGATATAAATATGCTTGCTGGATAAGAATAAAGTGCTTATAAACAATTATACATTTTATAATTATTTCATTCTAACATTAAAAACAACACAGGTAAAATACATTAAATAATGAGTAAATGCTTTATTAATAACAGAAGCTCGTGAATTAAATTTATGAAACTTAAAGAGTGTACAATAAATGTACAATAAAATAAAAAATAAACAGATTAAGAAGTAGAAAAGAATAGGAAAAATAAATTTATTGAAAGAAAATCGATAAGAGAAATCGTAAAAAACAATATCAGTAATAAATGTGCAAGAAACGTGATAACGTTTCCATTACACAATTCTCTTATTTATTTAACCATTTAAAAGATATTTTAATTCGTTTCTTAATAGTTAAGTCGTGAGGAAGAATCAGAAACACGTAACTGATATTTAATTAGGAAGAAAGATGTTGAAGCAACGCAGAATTAGCATATATAGGAACACACCTGATTCTAAGTTTATGGGAATAAAATATAAAATAGTCTGTTAATACGCCTACAGTATAGGAAACTGTGGAATATGATTCCTATTTTTTAAAATTAAATTAGGCCAAATTTACCACGAAATGGTTGTACTAGGTATGTACTGTACGTGGCCGTTAGAAATAAAATAGAATTTTGTAATAAAATTAATAGTTTTCAAATTTAATGTACTGATATTGAAATGAAAGAATCCTCATAAGTCTTCGACAGATCGAATGTTAATGGCATTAGAGTTAATTTGGAAAATAAAACGTTTTTTCGTCAGAATTTTGACAGATCACACGATTTTGTATGAAAGGACATTTGGGCCATTGCAAATACACAATGATATTTCATAATATATGACAAATATTGTTTGAAAATATTCCTATTAATTTCATATCCGAAATAATGCGCTTTATTAGTCGGTAAAATTAGGCATAGATTTTTCTAAAATGGTATGAACTAGTTCTGATGAATGTTTCCATCTAAAATTTTAATATATTGCTTATCGATGAACGTAATTTAATGTATTCTTGAACAATGATTAATGTTATCGTATATGCAATCTAACAATAAACCGGTTAGGAATTAAAATAGCATTTCACTTCTGATCATTTTCATGAAATCGTAATTATAACAGCAATATTTCTGGGTTGTTTCAACAGCTTGATACAGCAGCTGATTCGTGTTTACTTTTCCTCCAGCATTTAAATGAAGGTCAACATACAGTAATTAAGCGACGTAATTATTCTTTTAAAGTTTGTGAATCACAAAAAACAAACGAAGCTCTATTGGTTGACCATAATGAGCACGTGTTACAGTTTTTTAACCCCCCTTCATGGGAAAGATTTCCATGGAAAACGTAAGAACATGGCCTAGATTCTCATGGAAAGAACCTGGTCAAGATTCCCTTAATTTAACATGATCGCACGAATGTAGTATTGTTTCCCATACCTCATCCATGCTAGTCGACCCATTGCAAATCAGATTAAAGGATATTTTAGACCCAATGATGTCCTGTTATCTCGAGTTAATCATTGAAATTCTTCTCGTAAGAATTGCATTTCTAGAACAAATCATAGCAATATTATCGTAAGACATTTATCTTTATCCTTACGATTTTCATTCTTAAACAAGTAGACCAGTTATGTAAATGGCCTACTTGATTTGTATATTTGATAATACATATTTTAAAACAAACTAAACGATTCGAAAGAAGTAGCATATCCTATTATTAGCAGGAAGAAAATGAATTTTATAATGCAAATCTGTCCACACCCACCGTTGGCATATTGACATCATAATTAGCATCCGTCTTAATAGCAAATTGGAATATTAGCTAAATACACTCCACCCTTATAAAGAATTAAGCTTAATAAAATTACGGGAGTAGAATTAGCAATATACTAAAAACAATATGCATAGGCTATATTAAAAATAATTTTCATATCCACATCTTCTTAAATTATCAATATTTCATTAAATTAATGAATCAAATTTAATTTCAATTTAGTTTTTTTCATTGATAATTTCCAGAAAGATTTGGCCTCATTACGCCGCGTATAATTCTATGTTAAAAATTTATATTTTTAACTTCGATTTTGGTTTGTGTGTACAAGAGCATCTTTGACGAGACACTGGCTTTTTCATGTGCCAACAACAATTGTAAATGTGCCACTAGCTCAATAAAGTTGAATATCACTGTTCATTGTTACAATTTCATTTAAGGTAAACTTATATTATAATTAATAAATTTTAATTCTACGTAGAAATACAATAAATAAGAAGATTTCTAAAACTTTTGAAGACATTTTAAAATATTTAAAAAAGAAAATGTATGGAAGTAACTTAATGCAATGCACGATCATTCACGAAAGGGGTGCTGCTGTTTTCAGAATTCGAAACAGACATGAGATGTACATTCGAATTGATTCAATTTTTGTTTGGTTCGTTCTGAAATCAATAAATGTCAAATAAAAATACAAAAAATTTAAAATATCAAAATAATTTCATAAATTTTTAAGCTTTAATTAATACAGCTGTTGATAGCACAAGACATTAGGACAAATATCACATCCTAAACATATCTGGCTTATTACAAAAACTAAAATTGTGATCAATGCATTCAAAATTTAAAATTTGATTTTTGAATTTTAGCATATAAATTGTTTTTCTATCCTTAAATCAGTGCATTGTATACAAAGAACAAACATAGGATCTCAGTTTCCTCATTTTTTTTTTTTTTAAACATAGATTGGATACTTTTTAAATAACTTTTGTCCTTAGGAAGAAAGTTGGAGAAAATACAGTAATAGAAAAAAGGAGAAGGAGAAAAGAAGTGGGTGAATGATAGGAGGAAGAAAGTGAGAAAGGCAATACTTGTATAGAGGTTTACTCTAAAAGACTAATGATTCTTTATATATATTGTGTAGCTTGATGGACAGTGATAGTAAAGAATGCAAGTGTCACCAGAATCGCCAAAATTTTCTTTAATGTATTAAAATTTTCTAATAAAAAGTTTAAAGTCGATTCATAAAGTTTTAGAAATCATTTAGTCAACAATGAATTGTAGAATTAGCGGATGATATACTGTTAAAAAATTTAAAAGTCGTAAATACAGAGTATCTCGTTTATTGTTTGCATTAAGGATGCGTAAATTCTGATGCACACATAACGAAAGGGATTTGTTGTACCCAGCTTATAGTTTAGGTTAAATGAGATTTCACAAAAGAAGTATCAGATTTATGTGTTGCATAGACTGGAAGATAGGTGAAGATACAACCATTTATATATGTATCTAAATTATGGTACTTAATTAAGGCCAGGCACAACATATTGTAGATTATATATGTCGACCGCAGTTATGCCCATTACGAGTGTAGAATCGAAAACACGGGTGAGGAATAAAGAACAAAACGCCATAAAGTAACAAAACAATTTTAATTAGTAAGTATATTTTGAAATATTCTAAAACATTACAAATTACTTATATTCATTTCTTAGCATTACTTAATGTACAGTATAATAAATAAAATATAAAAATATTAAGGCACTTATCGTGTATTGTCGTTTGTAAATATAATTTAAATATTTATAATTTTTACACTGTAAAGATTATTTGTAACGCTTAAACTTAATTAAAATACTAAATAAAATGTAAAACTTTTGTTATAGATTGAAAATGTACCCATTTAATATTCTATAAAATTGCTCCCAACGAAGGGATTGTGAACTACTGTTCCTTCACCAATAATTTCCCAGTCAAAAGCACAGAAAAACTTCAATAATGTTAAAGAAGAATAAACTCGAAATATATGGCATTTGTGAATTTAATCGATAAATCCTTTAAAAATTAAAGGTTTTAGCGATTAAATTTTTATATAAATATAAAAACCTTTAATTATTCTTACTGTTTATGTTTAAATAAAAGGATCTCAAAGTGTTTCCAAAGAAGTATTATTGCCAGCTTATTTCCTAAATTTAGAAAAAAGTATAAATAAAAATTATTATTAATGTAGAATATTCTAAAAAGCTGGAGTATTTAAAAAAAGTGTTGATTTGATCGTTAACAGAAGAGTTTTTATGAGACGATTAGTGGAACAGATGCTAATAAATGTTCAGTATTTTCAAGTGCTTTCTTCTATTTTCTTTACTCTTTAAATCATAAGCATATTCAGAGCATAGTAAAAACCAATCATCTATCTACCTATGAGATTAACTTGTCAAAATATTCTCACTAACTTTATGGATCATTTGATGCGGGAGAAGTTGAAANTTTTATATAAAAACCTTTAATTATTCTTACTGTTTATGTTTAAATAAAAGGATCCTTTACGTTTAAATAAAAGGAACTCAAAGTGTTTCCAAAGAAGTATTATTGCCAGCTTATTCTCTAAATTTAGAAAAAAGTATAAATAAAAATTATTATTAATGTAGAATATTCTAAAAAGCTGCTGGAGTATTTAAAAAAAGTGTTGATTTGATCGTTAACAGAAGAGTTTTTATGAGACGATTAGTGGAACAGATGCTAATAAATGTTCAGTATTTTCAAGTGCTTTCTTCTATTTTCTTTACTCTTTAAATCATAAGCATATTCAGAGCATAGTAAAAACCAATCATCTATCTACCTATGAGATTAACTTGTCAAAATATTCTCACTAACTTTATGGATCATTTGATGCGGGAGAAGTTGAAAAAAATATATTTTTAAAAAACTATATATTCATGAATTTTACATATTGATAGATTTGTAATACACATATTTTTTAAACATAATTTTTAAAAAAATTTATAAAGTGTTGTAAGTTCTAATTACAGTATATCAAGTTTATTTTAATATTTAATGCATTAGAGTTTTATTCGAGTTTTAATTTTTATTTTCTCCTAAACACGCGGAAAGATCATAAATTAAAATAAGAAAAGTATAAGCATTTCATTAAGAGGCAAGACTTTACTTCTTTGGATACGTGAGACTTATACAATTTTTGAC
This sequence comes from Centruroides sculpturatus, assembly GCF_000671375.1. Lineage (NCBI taxonomy): Eukaryota > Metazoa > Arthropoda > Arachnida > Scorpiones > Buthidae > Centruroides > Centruroides sculpturatus. The sequence continues at coordinate 42,019 of NW_019385383.1, forward strand.
CATTAAAGACAGATGACATTTATTGCCTAATGTCACTTCGTGACAAACTTGTTCGACGAAATTTTTTACTTTTTTGTTTTTTATTTTAAAAAAGTTACAGCTTCTATGGGCTTAAATTTTAACAGTTTTATTTTCAGATTTCATTAAATAAATTTAGCTCATTTCTACATTTTGAGAGAACAAGAAGAAGAAGAGTAGAAGGAAGAGGAGAGGAAAAGGAGAGGTAAAGAGCAAGGAGGAAGAGGAAATGGAGCAGGAGAAGAAAGGGAGTAGAAGGAAGAGGGGAGGGAAAAAAAGGGCGGTTTCTGAGAAGAGCAGGAGAAAGAGGAAGGAGGAGGAGAAGAGGAGAGAGAAGAAGAAAAGGAGAATAAAGGAGGAAATAATTTTATTTATTTAACTTTTATTGGCATGAAGACTTTATTTTCTATTTTCTAAAATTTATTTCGAAATAAAATTTGTATATAAATTTTGTAGCGTGTTTATTATTTTTTATTGTAAAATAATTCTTACTGGTTTTATTGAAATATTAAAAATAATTTGAAAAAATAAATTTTCTTAAAGAAAATAAGGTAAAAATTTATTTTTAATGCGTAATTACATGAAAAATTTCAAAATTAAGCAAATTCTTTAAAAAAACATAAGAAGTTTGCCGATTTTGAAAGCATTTTTCTAAATTTTTATTTCTGAATATTTGAACTTAAAGTCAAAAATTCGAAACAAAATAATAATAAAATGCATTTAAAACAAATTTCCTAAAATTGAAAAAGAATACAAATTTATTTTATTTTTATATCTTGTATATATAACATATGAATAATACTGGTAGTGCCATCTGTTAGGAAAAATAACAAACTTAGACTATTTTATTCTATTATATTTTACTCTATAAATAAATATATATAAATCATTAAGTACACTTAACGAAATATTTAAATTATTAAATATAAATAAAACTTTTTAAATATATAAAATAGAAAAAAATAATGAATATTATAAATAAACAAATAAAATACTGTAGTAACTCGTACTTCGAACGACTCTAACTTCAAACGCTTCAAAGTTTGAAGCGCTTCCTGGAATAAAATTGCGGTAGCGCCATCTATTAAGATTAATAATCATCATAAAATGGCAAATTCTTCATTTTGAGGGTAAAGAAGACTTTTATACAAAGAAAAAAAATTCTAACTGCTAATAACGAGTAAAATATTCATTAAGTCCAACCCCACTCGTGATAGGACACGCGACCCTCTCTATCTTCCCTCCCCTTTAACCACCAAAATTTGATAGCATCGATGCCCCTAACGTACAAACTTTTCTGCAAAATTCCAGAAATTTTTGTAGGGTGAACAAAATTGTGTTTCCACATACACTGACACGCATACAGAAGAAAAAAGACCCAAATGTTTTAAAATTTCTGGACGTTTCAACGACCCCTCAGTCAAAAAATGTAGAAAATTTTGGTGGTCATTTAAACGATTGCCATATTTTTCCACTGTTATATATAACAGGTGGGAAAATAAAACTAATAAAAAATTCTTCTTGCATAAACAGTTCAAAAAGGTCAAGGACAGATGTTTGAAATACCTAACTTGATACACAAATTTTATAAATTTCCTAATATAAATCAGTTACATTTTTTGAATATATTTATTTATATCCATTACGAAATTATAAGTTTAAGAGCTCTTTAAAGCTGTACCGATTTTTTTTAATATTACGAATGTAAGTGGCTATAATGAATTCAATGCCAAATTTATTTAACTTAACGTCGAAGTAATTATTCCACTGCATACTTTCTCCTTTAAGAAAATTCAAAAATTAAAATATTAAAAATTAATTGTAAATTTGCATTTTCGGAAAGAAAATTAAATGTTTTTCAGTCTCGTTATATACTTTTATGTAAGGGGTGGCCCAAAAGTCAGTTAACCAAGATATATTTATAGCATTGTCTTGTTACATTTTATATCCGAACCGGATTTAACAAATCTTAGAAAGTCAATACATCTCGGTTAACCGAATTTTGGGTCGCTATCTGTAAATAAAAGTATAATCTTACTACACCACCTGAGCATTTTACTGAGAGAATTCTTTATTAACAAACGTTTTCAATCTACTTATAGGAAATCATCAGGTTTTAAATAAGTTTAACAAAATGTTTCATAATTCTCAACATTCGGTTTAAATCTTTTCACTTGGAATATTCTAGATATAAATTTAAAACTACGCGAATTAAATAATTAAAGTATGTTAAATAAGGTTAACGAAATACAAATAAGGGTAAAATTAAGAGAAATTTAAAATAAAAGTTATGTAAGTATAACAAAAGTAAAGTCAAAGTTGATTGTAGGGAAACATAACTCAGGTGTTTTTATGTCCTACTCTTTTTTTTTCTATGACGTATTTCCAAGCGGAAGGTAATGCGTTTGCATCCCTAGCATTCGGGCACTGATCTTTAATCTTGCTTTTGTATATCTCTATTTTATCCATATCCTTAGCAATGGTTGGAGAATGTACCGCTCTTATGGTGTTTGCTCCATCCCACTTTATAATTGAGCCTTCGAATTGTGGCATTGCCGCTAATACTGTATTACTGTGGCTTTCTTGTCACGTTGTACAGTACTCGTGTTCCTTGAGATGCACTGTGAGATTTTTTTGTAATCCCAATGTACTATTTTTTGACCCCTAACTGTTGGTATTCGTAGGGTTTTTTGTATATTCCAGATTGTTCTTTCCTTATTTTGTCTTTATCATTCCGCAATAAGTTGTAAACATTAAGAGATGTTTTGTATAAAATCTTCGAATTTTTGTAACTTGCGGCTCATTTATAATGTTTGTTGCATGTAAATCTATTGATACTATTGTTGTTTTTTAGAGTTTTATCTTTATTTCCTTCATAACTCCCGATGAGTCCTTCTATAGAAGATGCTTCATATCCTAATGTTGTTACAATTTGTTTAATTCTATTGATCTTTATTAGTATTTTGTTAAATAATTAAAGTATGTTAAATAAGGTTAATTCGCGTAGTTTTCTATCTAGAATACTCCAAATGAAAAGATTTAAACCGAATGTTCGAATTGTGAAACATTTTGTTAAACTTATTTAAAACCTGATGATGGCCTATGAGTAGATTGAAAACGTTTGTTAATAAAGAATTCTCTCAGTAAAATGCTCAGGTGTTGTTGTAAGATTGCATCTTCTGTCTGCAAAGTATACAAGGTATGTAAATAAGTCTTTTTTAAACGTATATTCTATAATTTTAATTAATGAGAAATTGATATGAATTTTATAGTAAAATCTCGATTTCACATTAACGTTTTTAATATTTTACTGATTTTGCGGTAATTTAAAACTTCATTAGATATTTTTTCAAAATTTTATTGAATACATATTTTTAAATACATATTTTGACATTTTATTGCATTTAATCTCCCCATTTCAAAAAAACCTTAAATCGAAGTTAGACTATATTTTCAATAATAAACTATGCAAATTAAATTATTAAAAAATTAAAAAAAAATGCAAAATTGACATTTTTCATTTTAATCTTTTATTCATTTTTCTCCCCTTTATTTTTTGACATAAAAAAGAATTTTTAGATTTTTATTAATTTATTTGAAATATCGAACACTAGATGGTAGCAGGAAAATCGCTACACGAACTACTGCTTGTGGTGCCATCTAGTGTTGTCAAATTCTACGAAGTGTTAATGAAAATATATATATATATATATAAAATTATGATACAGTAGTTGTAAACTAATGTTTCAGATATCGTTGCTCTCGAGAGATTTTTAAACTAAAATTTAAATAAAAATTATGAATTTACATAAAATTTTTCAATGCAATTATAACGTACGTAGAATTTCCACCATTTGATATTGAATTGGCATCCGTTACGCATTAATGATTATTAATTACCTTCAAATTAATCTGTTGGTTTGTTTAAATCTATATTAACCTAGTTTATGATAACAGATAAGAACATTGTAATTAAATCAGAACATAACTGTTCACGTTTTGTATGTTAATTTATTAATTTCAATAAAAATTAATTCAAATTTCAGGTTCTATCACAAGAGAAAAATAAAAATTTCTAAAGCGAAACAGAAGATAAGTACTGTACAAGATTAAATAGACTGAACATTAAATTAATAAAAATTAACTTCTTTTACGGAAAATAATCGCAACTTCTTTCAGAACATCAGCTTGGTATGTATTCAATTTATACTGTATATGTCAATGTTAATTTATGATTAAGAAATTTATAATTTATCTCTATTATTTTCCTAAGTCTATGAAAAGAATGTATAAAGTATGGTAAATATTTTCAATGGCAAAATTCTTAAATATAATATATAAAGTATAGACAATTTCGGTATTTATGTGCGTAAAAAAGTATTAAGTGGTCGATTTTCTCAACAAAAAAATGAAAAAAGTGTAAACATTTCTTTATTGAAGAACATTGTAACTACCATTAAGTTCTGATAATTAAAATAGTTGAAACTTTGGTAAATAATTATTAAATTCGTTTTATTACAAAATGCCAATTTATTTAATCTATATCTATATATATATATATATATACGTATATAAAAATGGACATGTATGTCCCTATATCTCACTTTTCCGCCAAAACTACAGATCGCACGTGAATGGTGTTTGTATGTGGTGGTAGCCCCGAGTCTCCATTCGTGCATAGGGGTGGTTGCGTCTCGATAGCTATGAGGGTGCGGGAGATATGAGGCTGAAAGTGGTTGAAAGTGGCTTTCTATTTCGAATGTTTTGTTCGAATTTGTTCGAATTAAATTCGAACATAAAATTCGAATATTGGTTCGATTATAGAACGATCGTAAACGTTCCAGAAACGTTCAAAATAGTTCGTTTGACCGGACCGAACAGGAGACGTTCAGAAATAGAATCGGGACCAGGTCTCTAATTAGTCTGGAAACGGGGGACCTAATTCTTGCATTCTGTGAAAACGGGTAAGATTGGCTATAATGTAATTATCTTAATCTTCACAATCGTTACTTTTTGCCCAGCGAAGCGGGTCCTTGCAGCTAGATTCTAGATTACTTAGAAAAACAGTCTTATATATATAAAAAAACTATATTACAAACAAATAAAAACCCGGCGAAGCGGGTCCTTGCAGCTAGTTGTGTTAGAACATTTTTAATTAGATTATTTCTCATATGTAATTGTGGCATATCAATTAATCTTATAGAAAACGTCAATATGAAGGGGGTCCATTTAAATTACAGTACATTTTCTTATGATCAGTCTATAACTTACAATTCAAAAAATAAATTATATGAGTATCGTAATTTGATGTAATGAATTTTTTCACAAGTCGACTGAATTCTTAAGAAAATTTATTTTTAGCTTTTCTTTTGTTACTAAAATGAGTTATTTTCTATATCCATAATGGGTGAATGACTAATAATCTCTACTATTCTTCATAGTACTGGAAGCAAGAAAAGAGAAAGAATTCCAGATAGTGTTTATCAGGTGTATGTAAAAACTGAAGAAGATAGTTATAATTCTAAAGAATAAACACAAAATGCAAGCTAGCAACTGGATAAATAAAAGTATCCGTTCAAAAATGAAAGACAAACGTGCCAGGAAATAAATATCTTCCAATTACCAAAGTAGTTTTGAACAAGTTAAATATAAAGAAATCTAATTTTAAACGAATACAACAAGGAGATAAAAGATTCCTCTTGAGGAATCTTTGTTTTTATTTCTGCTTTTATATTTAAATGAAAGAGAAATTTAATAAAATAAGAGATTTTCAGAACAAGATTATAGTTGTCAGAAGTTAGAAAGCGAGTTGAAAATGAACCTCTTTAATGCTTCGAAAGTAGTTGGATCTGTAGTGGATAGAAAATGTCTTAAATTTCCGAATTTGAAAATAAAAAAAATTAAAATTAATTACAAAACGAAAGAGAGATAATTTATATCTTCATTTTAAAAGTGGAAATTTAAGTAATGTACAATAAAAGTTAACCATTTAAAGTAATTAATGACGGATGTTATATTGAGGTCCTAAAAGTGAGAGAAAACAGGAATACAGTATTTAGACTAAAGGAAACACATTGTCAACTCTCTGCTGAATTTATTTACGAAGATAAATGGCCTGAAACAATTTTATGATTAATGTGATATTAAGATTGGTCCAAGATCGATGAGAGTTGATATGACACGCATTATATCCAGCGCTGTTAAAATAAATTCCGAGTTAATTCCAACTTAATGCACCGTATTAAAAAGAATAATCTTAATTACATGTTTAACTTCTGTTGCAATTTAAGCGATTCGAATAACAAATCGAGATTCGAGAACTACTTTCAGCATTAAATTTCAAAGAAATATGTAAAATGAGGAAAAACGAAAGTGATCTTAACATGTTAACAGAATTAAGAGAAGAATGATCCATTTAAAAATTGCTCTTTATGTAATGATCTAAAATAATTAAGAAAAGACAAGTGAAAGATTTTAAAAAGTTTTATAGGGAGAATATGCATTAATTGAATGTTTCCAAGTAAAAAGCTATATCTAATTTAATGCGGAAGTCATTGCGTGTGGTATAAAGAAAGTGAAAGAAAGGTAAATGCGATATTGAAATAAACAGAAGTGTAAGATGTGGCCAAGAATAATACAAATCAAGTGACCTATACAAGTAGAAAGAAGAATGTTACACTTAAAATTTGCATTGCAAATCGCGGTAAAGATGAGCATTTCGTTTTCTCATCTTCCTTGATTACTAAAGTAATAAATGGACAAGTCATTAAAGTTTTAATTGATGAAAAGAATTGTATTGAAGAAACACGGATAGATCGATTAATAATTTACAGATTTGGATGACTTACGATAACATTCAATACAATCGTCAGAATGAAACATCATTACAAAAAAGACTTAATTGAAGAAAATGGGTTATTAACTACAAGGATCTGAAAAAATTGCCAATTGAACTTACAAGTTAGAGAGTTCTTGATACGAAATGGAATAAGTAAAGAGATAAACTGTTGTTTGAAGTTGATTATTTTTTTAGAAATATTAAATAATAAACCCCAGCAAATAAGCAGGATTAAAAATGGTAAAAATTCTCGATTCGTTAAGATTATCGCTTTTATTTATTGTTGGTTTGAAAATTTTAAGATCTATAGAAAAAAAATCAGGAATTCAATCTCGAGCGATGTCAATTTCTGTAAAAAGATTTTAGTGAAAGATGAACATAAATGGATACAAGAAATCGAAATTTTAAAGTTCTTTACCAGTTATGAATTAGAATTTCATGAAAGAGTTTTAATAAACTATTTCATTAAATTTTAATATCTTTAGCTTATTAACTTCTTAATTGTTGGCACTAACTAATTAATCCCTTTAACTCTATTCGCAACAACCGTTTTTAGAGTTAGAGGTTAATTATAATAATTAATCTCAGAGTGAATGAAAACGTATAAGTAAATCAATAATTTTCATTAAAATCAGAAGATAATAGAATAATTGTTTTGCACGTATGTTTGATAACTTTTTCTCGTTGTGCAGTCAAACCGATGTCGAGTTACGTCAAATTTGATTGTTTAATCAACTTGCAAATTAACGATAAGAGATCACTGAAGCCTCTTCATTTATCGCAAACCAGAGATCAAAACGTCGAAACTTTCTTCATACGAATATGAACCTTTATTAATTTATCTTCTTTACTGTTTATGACACATTTGATAATGAAGAGAACATAAACAAGCAATATGATACTAGGATTCTCGGTATGATTTGTTAAGTCAAGAAGTATTTTCAAACATGTTTCTCATCATCTAGTGAGATCACACGCCTCAAAATTAATAGAAATCTTCAACAAAAGATACATTGTCTAATGTCGATATAGTAGTCTCGAAAGAATGGTACCATTGAGCTATTCCTCACTTCTCAAATTTGATAAATCCATGTGCTCTTGCCTATTGAAAAAATTCTTTACAGTTCTTCATATTTATATTTTAATATAATTGTTAATATAAACAACGAAGAAAAGAAAATTTAGTTTAAAACTGAACAAATAAGAACACTTTTTTAATTAATTCTGTTTAAAAAGTTCGTAAATATATTCTTATATGATATCCGCATCTTTACTGACTTTTAATCACAAAATACAAATTTACAGAAATTTCGTATTTCATTCTTATTCAATAGGAATGAACTAAGAAACACTAAAATTTCATTTCATTTATTGACAATAATTTTATTTTATTTTATATTTATTTAAAGGAATCTTTAAATAACGAAAAATTTATGTTTGGTAGCAATTAAATATTTTTTTATAGTGTGTATTGTGTAGGTGTGTGTATCTAAGTGCGTGTGTGTAGGTGTCTGAGTTTGTGTGTGTGAGTAGGTTTCGAGTGTATAGGTGTCTTTAAAACTTTACAAATAACTAAACCTAATTTATAAATACTATAAATTAATTTTATTTCCTTGCCGTAATAAAATGTTCAGATTTAACTTAGTTTAATTAAATATTTTATGATCTTATATATAAATTTTACGTGATCAATATTTCAAAAGAAACGTAAATTTTTGCAACGTACATATTTTGAGTAGGATTTACCCCTAATAAAAAAGGAAAGAAAGAAAGGGGAGAGGAGATGAGAAAGAGAAGAAAACATCCTAATAGGCTATTAAGCACACAGGGTAATAATTTTGAACCTTAATTGAATCTTTAATGTAAAGCATTTTAATGCGTATATCCAAGGTAGATTTAAAATTAATCTAGTATTTTTATTAATTTGATAAAATAATCTTGGATAACGGTGTCATTTCATCAGAAACAAATAGAATTTATTGTGATATTAATAATACATACTGTTTAGCAATAAAAAAACTAACATCAAGAAATTATAGACGTTTTATGTACTTTCTCTCACTTATTTAAAGGGTCTTCAAGAATGATTTCAAAAATTAAAAAAAAAAAAAACCGAAAGTAATTGAAACATTTATACTTTTGTTGATGTATTGCTGTACTTTATACATCATTACTTTATTAATGTTTATATTCATAGTGAGCGTAACAATACATAAGTGTCTCGGTAAAAAAGGTTGCAGAGGAAAGATGGTTAGGATCTCAAACTTCGTGAGCTTTTTTGACGTAGGTTTCCACCTCAGCATTCATAACACTGCTCGCATCAAAACCTTCCTGCATGTTTACACGCGGTATTTATTCTGTAACCACTTCTCAATTTATTACGATTTAAAAATTTATAGGCAGGAAATTAGCATCTGAAATTATTGTATGCTTGTTCTAGAATGCTGTTTAGCGGCGAAAATCTAAGACAATGGGTATGTTCTCTGACAACAATGAAAATAAAACACTTGTTAAGTGTATCTGTTGGTGAAACAACAAGGCGCCCATGCTCAATTGTTAATCACGTGAAAAACTATCTTATCTATAAGTTGGGGAAGATGGTATTAAACATCTTTCCCGTCTCAAGACCCGTGTCATCCAGTGAAAGTCTGGTTTTGCCGTTTAAAAAATGTGCATCTGTAAAACTATAAACTACATGACTAATCATCTTTCTGATATAGAAATAATATTTTCACTATGGCTTAATACGGAGAACTGCTATGAGAAACCTAGAAAGCCCGATTCAAAGTGAGCAACTATAAACGGGTTCAAGTAATGCGTAGTTGTGCGTTCAAAACGGCCGAGACATGATATTAGAACAGGAACTTCCGTTCTAATATTCCATCTTGGCTGTCCATCGATGAATCTGGATCGTCAGAATATCGTTCGTCTTCTTCCAACCACCAGACAACTGAACCATCACAACTTGAGTCCCATTTTCCCTCCGCTACTACACCAGGATCATCAGCAAATTCATCAGGAGCCTCAACTCCAAGTTTCAAAGAATCTATCCCAGTACTACGTATAAGAGCTGAAAGCAAACAACACCCAAGAAAACAACATGCGGAAGAACTAGCTCCGCCGAAAACAAACACAAAAAGAAAATCGGAATTAAAAAAAGGAAAAGCTACCCAATAAATCTTCTCGGAAGAGAACAAAGAAACGAACAACTCAAACGGATTCGAGTAGTGAAGATATGTCAGCTTCTTTCAACAATGCTGATTACTGTTTCGTCTGTCGTAGCAACGCTAAACCTGGCAAGTCCTGTGACTGAGTAGAATGTGTAAGGTGAAGAAAGATAGATGCATAAGACCTACACTAAGTCCGCAACATTTTGCCCCAAATGCAATAAAATCAAAGAAAACTCAATGGTAAGCGAATTACAATCTACCCCGTCATAAAGCAGCTCTGGCCTTCCCCCGCCTAATGTCACTACAGGGGTAAAGAGACTATGCCTTAATCATCAGCTGGTCGGATACCTGACAGGTAGACAGGGACGACATAGCTGGGCCATCGAGTACTTCTTTCGGGCTCACGCCAGTGTGTCATTGATCTTCGCATTAGAGTATCTTTTATGTATGTAGTCGAGGGTTCCACCATCCTCGTTACAAATGGGCCGCTGGCTCTCGCCTTTGCCAGCTGATCGGCACGTTCGTTGCCCAGAATTCCGATGTGGCCGCGGACTCACCGCAGGGCAACGTGTCGCTCGTGCCTCGCCCTCAGTACCCTACCTCTGATCTCCTGTACCAGCGGATCGCGATGGTACCCGTCGCTCAAAGCCTGAAGCGACGACTGGCTATCTGAGTATACCGTAACCGGCTCTGGACCCGGATGTAATAGGATTCACTGGAACGCCCCCTCTAAGGCCACCAGTTCAGCCCGGAACACGGACGCTTCCTCATTCAATCTGACTGATCGACAGTACACTTCCACTCCGTCAGAAAAGACGCAGTACGCGGCACCTATTAAGCTGCCGTCTTTCGAGCCATCGGTGTATATTTCAACACCGGTACCAGTCGGTTCACCGACGTCCCATTCAAGTCCTATTCTATAAGCTGGATGGACCTTTAGTATGTCTGTCTGACGTCTCATCTACCCCCATATGTTGGGGGAAGATAATAATTCGCGTACCCGTATTTGGATAATATTTTCCACTAGATACACGAAAGACACATCCACCTTCAAGGCACTCAAGATCCAAATTATCTTATGTGCCTGGTCATGGTTTGTAAAATATAAAGCTGAAGGAGGTAGTAGTAAGCAAACAAAAATATAACTATAGTAACTCTTCCCCCGCATTACTATAATGCCGACCACCAATCGAAATCTGTTCTAATTTTGAAGCATATAATTCATTTTGTGAAAGTTTCACAACGGATTTTCTTTTTATACAAGTATAGAAGTAACAATGTAGCATTCTAGTCACGTATGGTTTCTATAAAAAATTCTCATAAAAAATTTGATACGTTTAAAGAATCGATTAGAAAATCAATTATCATAAGGGATGATCAGAGCAAAGTGCTCTAAACTGGTCAGCTCTTTTGCATAAAGCTCATTAAAAACGTTTATTAAATCGTGAATTCTCTAATTTGCATGAAAGTATTGATACGCAAAGACCATGGTTATCACGTAAATTTTTAAAGTTGTGTTTTATTCATCAACGTATCGAATGTTAAATTATTTAAAAATCTTCACACAGGATATGTCTATATTATCAAAATCCAGAAAAGATTCCAGCGCTGTTAAATGTTTTCTCAGTTTCCTTCTCAGAACAATTTAGGATTTAACATCAAGGTAGCGTTGTCTTACGTGTAATAAGGATTCTGAAGAAAACTGCTTTTTGATCTATCTGATCTCATACAAAACACTGCTCTCTGCTTTATGTATGAAAGCAGGTGTACCTAAAGGTCTACCAGTTCCTTTTCTGAACTAACTCAGTAATGAGGGAACTGGATAATTTTTTAGCGATAGTTACGTTAATATATTCTATAATTTGATCAATGTATGTAGACGATATGTTAACAGGATTTTTATGATATTTCTAAATAAAAACCGGATATTTGACATATGTTGTTTGTAGTGGAAAATATATGCACTTTTAAGATTTACTACATTGAGAGGATTGTGAAAACGTTTATCGACGTTTTATAATTTTTGTATTGAGAGGCAGAGGCGAAAAATTAGGAGGATAAAAGGATATATATCAGAAAATACTGTATCAACGAACGTGGATTACAAGATGAGGATGCCAAGGACAGAAAAGTATAGTAGAGGGGGAAGCTAAGAACATTTTTCTTTATAGAAACCCTCGGTGTTTAAAAAAAATGATTAGTGAAGAAAAATAAAAATAAATTGTTTAATGTTAATTTAGTTTTAATATTAGAATAAAGACATTTCTTATAAAGAAAATTAAGAGTTATTTTAAGATTATACATCATCATCCAATTTAGGATTTTTGAAATTTATCGGTCGTTGACAAAGCAGATTTAGAATCAGGTTGTTCCTAAATAAAAACAAAGTTAATGATCATTGTCGTTACTTAGGATTACATCCTCATCGATTGGCTGTCTTCCAATTACTTTTGAAACTAAATAATTGATTGAGCAGTGAAAACTCACAAGGTTAAAAAAAAAGAGAATTTGGTACAGTCAAAACGACTATAAGATCGTCGATTAGTTTAATTTTTATGGAAAAATCCTCGTAAAGTATTGTTGTAACACCTAAAATATTATTAACTTTTTATTGATTCTTGCAAGGGAAAAACACTTGCAATCCAATATTTATCTTAAAAAGTGGATAATATATATATATATTATTACTTTATATAATGTTAGTTTTTGATAATATGTTACATTTTAACAATTCTACAGAAAAACCACTATTCAGCATATAAAAAAATCTTTCATTTAAATGAAACAAGGACAAGCGAGTTAATGAGGATTCATTTTCACTTTCATAGAAAGGACATAATCAAGCAGGACCAATATGTAGCTGTCCTTTAATAATATTCAAAAGTTGAAAATAAACATACGTGTGTAAACCTTATTCAATAAAAATAATAATAATAATGGTACTTTCTGGTTAGCAGGATGCCAATTTAAAAGTTGCAAAATTAAAATTCCTACTATTTTTAGCAAATATGAACTTTTATTTTGCAATTTTTAAATAAATCTAATTTTAAACATAAATTGAAAAAATACAAAAGAATTATTTTACTTACAACAGAATGACAAAACTTCTCATTTTTTATAACTCTGGCGTACCATTTAGGTGACATAAAATTCGAAATGTCTGAAAAGGCTCCCTGTTTAGAGTGTTGTCTTCTCCACACAAATTCGATAAGATAGGACTCTAAGTAATGACGAGAAGTGCCGCGTTGTACTTTATTTCTCCTTTTAAATATTCCCCATAATCTCTCGATAATTTGTGTATGACATCCCGTTTCGGGATCGACAAAATTGAGTTTATGAATGACATGATGATGATAATATCCAGCTTCTTCTAAATCTTTAGTACTGTACGCTTTCCAACAGTCTGAATATATAGTTGTTCCTTCGAACATACGATTCCTTCAGTAAGGTTTTTGCTGAACGGTCTTGAACTGGAAAGAAAACATTCTTTCGACTCTCTACATAAACTGCCAAACACCCACTGTTGCGTAAGTACGCGGCCGACATTGTGCTTATTGCGCGTACGTTGTTTCGTCGAATTGCATTTGTCAAAATTCACAGAAGAAAGGTCAACGACTATAAATAGATGAAACGCATAGCATTTGAAAACAATATGGGTGATTCTACAAACCAGTTGTCGGTTCTAATTCCCTTCTTTTCACGACACGTTCTTATGTGACATCTCCATTTTGGACTTTCTGTCGATCAAAAATACAGACATTTGATGTTTGTTAGTGACCGGTCTTTCAGTATGCAAAATTTCTTGTTTTTGAAATAGAGCAATAGCACCATCTTCGTCTCGAGGAATATCCCGTAATTTATATTCCATTTTCAAATATTTTTAAGAAACCAACTTGAAAAGACACAAACACGCTCCACAAACAGTAATCACTTTGAAAGTATGATACATTACCACTCTTCTCGCCAATGCGCAAAACTAATTTGCATATTCATGCGAACTTGATGACGTAAAATTGATGACGTCGCATCGTCAGATTTGTAAAAATAAAAATAAAATAAAATAATAATATCGAAATTATTCATGTAATAAAGGTTTATAAATAGTTACAACAGCAAATGTAGTAAAATATAACGAATTTTCACTACTTCGGTGAAAAAAGCACGTGAATATGCTGAGTCTGAAATAATTCGAGGTTTTTTCGAAGGAAAATCTATCAAAAGAGATATACGGAGGCGTTACAAGTCCATAAAATATTGCCTATTATAGATTACAAAATTTAGTGATTTTGCTTGTTTCTATCAGTTGAATCAAATGTTGCGTTACTGTTCTGGTCTTTTTGAAATAAAAGACATACCTCATTTTCTAAACAAATCATGTCTTTTTAAAGATAACTCAACCAGCAGCCTCAAAGCCATATTACACAATAAAAATAAGCATCCTTCCATCCCAGTAGACTCTTAATCTGTTATTAGAAAAAAAATCAAATATGAATGGCACATATAAAATATTTGTGGCGACTTCAAGATGGATTTCTTCTATAACAAAGTGGTTTCACCAAGTACTCCTGTTTCCTGTCTATGGGACGGCAGAGCTAGTGACCAGCTTTATACCAAGAAAAAATGGCTAGTTGATTCTGGGTTCAACGTAGTTAGTAAACTTCTAGATTTTTTTCTCTCTCTAGAAAAGATTTTGCGACTGCCACTGTATATTAAACTGGGACTTGTCAAGTAGTTTGTGAAAGCTTTGGCACATAGTTATGTTGCTTTGTAATACATTAGATGTGTTTCCTCGGTTATCTGCTGCAAAAGTAAAATGTGGAATTTTTTACTGAATCTCAATCTTGGTCAATATTAAAAATAACGAATTCAATAACTCGTCTTAGTGGAAACAATAACTCGTGTAGAACACAACGCATAGAAGACATTTAAATTGTCTCTTGCCTGCACAGACAATTTAAATGTCTTCCATGCGTCGTGTTCTACAGGAGTTATTGAGAATTACAAAACCTCGCAGTATACTTGATTCTCAGTTATAGTGTTGCTGAGATGTGGAATACCCATTAAAATGCATTATTTGAACTTTTATATTGATTTCTTCAGACAAAATTTACATGATGTTAGTGAAGAATGTGGTGAACGTTTTCACTAAGATATTAAATGTATGAAAAAGTTTCCAGGTCATCCCCTATCATTAGCTATTTATAATAGCTAATGATAGGGGATTATATGGGCGTTTGATGCATAAACTGAACCCAGAGCAGCACAAACGAAAAAGCCAATCTCATATTCATCTTTAAATCAGTATCTAGTTTCAGAACAAATGGTGTTTTATCCAATGATTGATATGCGCTGATAGGATGTTTTAGACCATATTGCTGTTTAAAGTAAATAAATCAGAATTTATTATTTTTCCTTAGTAATCAGTAATATTGTCTTACTTTCAGTTTACGGATTGAATAAATGATAAAATCAAACCTTATTTCTAAGTAAATAATGTTTTCTTCAATATTTGCATATATTCTACTAAGACCTAAGTCTTCATAATCGTTGCATAATCATGCTTTGTATATTTCTATGTTAAATAAATCACTAATTATAGTTTTCATTTAGTAAAAATTTAGATTATTCTATCGAAGGTATTGATATTTTAAATAATATAAATCTAATTCCTCCCTATTAGCGTGACAAAATAAACACAGACATTAAGATTGAGATAAACAAAATATTGAAACTTTTTGAGGCTAGTGTAATATTTGATAATTTAAACTGTGTAAACAATACACAACTATGTAAAATTATCTAATAAAAATACAATTAATTTTTAATATACATTATGAAATTATAAAAGTATAGAATATATTCTCTTGTATGTTCCAAGTATACTTGTGAATAGGAATTATAAACTGAGTTTAGGACAAAAATCATAAAAATATGTATAAATATTTGAATAAGAGAGAAATTTAAGTTTTAAAATGGTTAACTAACTTTTGAGCCAACCTGTATATAGATTTTATAATGGAAAAAAATGTACAGAAGACAAATTTGTAAATCATTTATTTGCTTCTGATACAATATTTTCAAATTTATCATTATTTTCAACATCAGTATCAACAATAAAATCTTTAAATCTTCTCCATGAAATTTGTAAATAAATGCTTTTTCTTTTATTAACATTTACAACAGATATGTCTGCTTTTCTTCCGTTGAAACTGTGAAAATTATCTAATTAAAAATATATATATTTATATATATATTTACATCAATATACACAAATTTCAGAGTTTATTCACACGAATTCTACTATAGATAATTATATTATTTCTCTAAATAGAAGAAGAAAATTATCATTGAAAGGAAACTAATGTGACGATGATAATAATAATAATAAAAATAATTATTATTAGATGATATTTTATAAAGGAAAAAAAATTATAGGAAATTGTATAAAATGCGGAATTTCTCGAAATTACATGATAATTTTAATTAATTATCTTATAATTTCGAGCATTACACTGCGATAAAGTTAATTGCTGAAGTTAGCAATCCTTTCATTAAGTAGTTTCAAGCAATTTCAATTTTATAAAATAAGTTTTTATGTGCCACATTCAGCAAAATAGTTGTGCCACAACATAAATAAGGGAGGGAGAGGTTATTTTTTCATTCGATTGATAATTTTTCACTAGTTTTTAAGTAAATTTGAATGTATTTAAGATTCACAAATCCATTCAAATTGCTTAACAATGAATGAAAATTTACTTACTCGTAGAAAATAATAACCACCTCCAGCTAAGTATCTTAAAAATAATCACAAAAATTTTTAAAATATTATTTAAATTATACAAATTATTCAATCAAAAATATCGACTAGAAAGTTTTGATTTCATGTTTTTTTATGAGCGTATGTCTATATAAAGGATCGCTATTTGGCACTGACGAGATCAAAAATACCCATTGCAGTTGTTTAAATTTGATTCATACGACACTTTCGTCCTTTAAAGGTGGTGGCTCGTTAGCTAAATTATTAGAAGTATTATCTATTAATTTATTAACTAAACGTTTGGAGAAAAAATCCTTCAATGATGATATAGATCCTGCTGGGAAGGCAATAATTTCATCACAAGATCGCCATTTTTTCGATGGTATTTTTAATATATGACTCTTGAAATATTTTTTACTCAATTCTTTTGATGGAGACATTTCCTTTTTAGGATCTAACAATGGTTTCAATGATTCATTACCTGTAATCATACCATTTTTATTTAGTTCATTAACTGGAGAACATTCGTGATATATAAACGATGGAATTGATTTCTCATCTGTCTGTCTGTTATTTGTATTTTGTGCGATTTGTGTAGATTTACATTCATTGGAATGATTCTTAATATCTCCACAACTGAAACCTCCTCCGCCTCCTTCTTTCAATTCTAATTCACGATACCTCAGTCTATTTTCTCGAAAACTATGAGGTCCAAACTTTTTGCATATGCGAGGACTATCTGTAGATATGCGATGAGAATTTTGTAAACCATGAATAGAACCATTTAATAATGAAAAATCTTCGTGACTATTTGAAGGAATGTTTTCTCCACGCAATGCAAGAGAATCTCTTCTCTGGAATTCACTACTGTTTGCAATAGAATTTTTCTTGTCGAAGACACTAGAAAATAATGGTAATGGTAATAAATTTTGATGACGGCGACGATGTTTATTTCCTTCTGTATGGCCAAGTAACCAATATGTATGAATTTCACCTTTTCCCTGAAATTTGAATATTTCAGATCATGTAACGCAATGAAATATATCTTATTATTTATATTTAATATTTTAAAAGAATATTTTTAAATAGAATGACTTAAGCTTACTTTCATATTTACCAATCCTCGACTTTCGATAATATATCCTCCCAATTTTTCTAAGTACTGTTTACACCATGGACTAATATGAATTTTCAATGCTAAAAATTAATAAAAAATTTATAATTTAAGCTGAGAGTTTTCATATTTCATAAATATAATTATTACAGAATTCATTCGGTATTAATACAGACAAAAATTCTTAAATTATGGAAGTTATGCTCCATCCTTTTTAAGAATAAAATTCATAACTTTCGGGAAGATGGTTACTCATCAATTGGGAAAAATTAATTTACAAGTTAAAAATTACATAATTATTTAAATAAAAATATATTTTAAGTATTCATACAAGTATTTATTCAATAACATTAAGAAACAAACATACGTTCACCATTAGACTCCATTCGAGAAGCAGTATTTACAGTATCTCCAAACAGACAATATCTTGGCATTGTTAAACCAACCACTCCAGCAACAACAGGACCTAGATGTTATAATATGACTGTATATAATTTTATCATTTATTCATTAAAACAAAGCTTTAGTTAATTTACCTGTATGAATTCCAATTCTTAATTTTAGGATTTGATTAGGACGATGTCGAATTCTGAACGTCTTTACTGCATCCAATAATTCCAAAGCCATTGAACATATTTCACTAGCGTGTTTATCACCATTTCTAATGGGTAAACCACTAACTACCATGTAAGCATCACCTATTGTTTCCACTTTATATACCTCGTAATCTTTAATTATAGCATCAAACGTCGTGTAAAGATCATTAAGAAAAGTTACAACCTGAAAATTAAATAATTAAACACTATATATATATATATATTAGTTTTATATGTTAGAAAGCTTTAAAAATGACAAAATTATACTGAAATTTCTAATGATTTAGTTGTTCATAAACTAATTATACTTAACTACATTAGTCTAAAGGTACTCAACATACAATTTCGTCATACAATTTCGTAAAAGGAATGACAAAGGAGAACGTAAGTATTTGGTCACAAAATGGAAACAGAACCTTCAATTTTCATTAATACATGGCATATGCTGTTAATGGAAGAGTTATAGAAGTCATGGTATGCATGCTTCACAATGTTGGAGCATTCAACAATTTAAAAATGTAAGTTTATTCATATTGTTTTTGTTTCTTTCTTGTCTAGATATATGATTTAAACTTTGGTTTATTAATAAATTGTTACAATTTTAATTAATCTACATATGTCATTATTAATTGCATAAGAAAACATAATTCTACTATTTAACATTACGAATTAATAAAAGAACATATACTTCAACTTCCTTTAAAATACTCACTATAAAGATAGAAAGGTAATACATGTGGTTATAACTTATCAAATAATTGTATATAAAACTTATAATCACCTCCATAGGAGTACTAGAAGCAGACATTTCGGTAAAACCAACAATATCACTAAAATATATTGTTACTGCGTCAAACGATTCTGGAATAACAGTTTCACCTCTTATAAGTTGAGCAGCTACTGACCTAGAACGATATATCGAGACAAATTGCAACGATTATATAATATTTATTACGTTACAATATATCAAACATCATACTTTTCCCTATAAAAATTGGTAAATACGATAATAAATTAGATGATGTTTTCTCATGTTTTCTCTTATATTATTTCAACTTATAAACTAAGTTTTCATTCTTTTTCAAATACTTTTTTTAAATGAATAAACAAAGTTTTGGTTTATACACAGATTTATGTTTATTGTATACTTACGTTGGTAACATTCGATGCAGTAATGCAACAGTTTTCTTCTTTTCTTCAACCAGTAAAGCTGTTCTTTCTTCAACTAAATCTTCTAAATTATTTGCGTACTTTTCCATCATGTTCATCATATTATCCATTATGTTCGATTTCCTGAAAGAAAATAAAAATATATAATACTTTAAGGCAATAATACTTGTAGGTTTTATTGGGCTGCAATTTGAAAAATTGTAGACATAAATTTCACTGTCGCCCGTCCGTCTGTTTGTCAGTCCGTCCTTAATCTCGAGAACCGTGTTAGATAGATGACAGTCAAGACCAGATATGGAAATCTTAGCAGCAGGAGGCGCCGATTAACTATATACGAACTTCCGGTGCAGTTAAGTGTATGAAATATATTATAAAATGCTTCAATAATCTTAATATAGTTAATAACGACTTAAATATTTGAAAAATTCTGTTTAAAAATATGCTTATAAGATCTGTGTAATATAGTCCGGTCTTCTAGTCTTCATATATAAATAAATGTTAATAATATATTTACGCTTATATTCTTATTTAATATAAAATAAAACAGATAAAATTTATAGCTAAAATATAAAAATTTTAATTTGCATCTTTATATCTAACACACTCAAAAATTTAACTGAGCAACTGTTAATCACGACTCTCATTCATATTCAAAAATTAGTGATTGTTGGCATATACGTGTCTTGCCAATATCCCTCATAGGTTTTCTGAAGAATTTAGATGTGAACTTCATAAAAGATATTGCAAAACTTCAATATTTTCTTTTGTAAATTATTCTTTCACTTGTCTAGAAGCATGGTACGGAGCATTGTTTTGCTGAAATTACCAGTTTTCACCAACAATTAACGGTCGACGTAAAATCGTTTTTCTGTCAAAATTATTTGATATATTTCTAAATTTATTCTAATGTCAACTCTTGTTAAATCTGTGGCCCATTACAGAGACTCCCTACGTGATGGCTGAATTTACGCTCCTTTCTTAAATCCAACAGCTTTCATCAAGATCATTAAGATTCAACTGAGAAAATTAACGACTTTCATTCATCCTCAGAACATTATATTTTTGGCCCTTTGAAGTATTACTGTTTCCCTCAGTATTGCTTTTATTTTAATGCATTTGATATTTAAACAGCTTCTTAGACTTTTCCAAACTGATATATAAGTAAATTTGTTTTTTAAATTCGTTAGGTATTTCTCTTATTAATAAATTTTCCATTATTTCTAAACTGAAATCTATCATCTCTATAGGATTTCTGAAACCATTAGGATAGTAAATTTGATAAATATGATTATTTTAAAGCTCTGTGCCGCACGGCACTCTTAAATTATAAGATTATGGCTGAAAATAGTTGAAAAAGTTAGAAAACCGCCAGAATTTCAAATTTACTGTCGATTTCATACTATTATTGCTTACAGGACTTATTTCTTCAAAAATTTACCTAAAATTTAAATAAAAATAATATTAGCCATGACCTTATAATTACTTAACAGTTCTTTTTTTTAATGCAACGTAATTAAATCCTTTTATTGAATCACGCAAGATGTACTGTACGTTCATCCCAAGACAGGAAACACACAGCGATTGTTTAGCCGAAGTGCCCTACTTAATTTCTCTATGGTACTACTCTTTACAAAACTTTTCAGACCTTTTTAATCGCTAAGAAATAAAATAAATTTTTATTTAAAAGTATTTCAAAATTGAAGACTAAATACAAATAAAATTTTGATGTCTTTCGAAGGACTCTGCTCATGATGTATTCCTGTGGTTATGAAGGATGTGTGAAGACACCAAATTATTATTTGTATTTAGTCTTCAATTTGAAATATTTCTAAATATTTTTCACTCTAAATTTTAATTATCTTAATCTATATTAAATAAGAATATAATAATACATTTTAATGTGTGTAAACCTTTAGAAAATTCTTAACTGATGTTGTACTGATCTTATAATTTCTTAACAGACCTTATACTCATAATGATAACACATTTTACGTTATGTTGTTATCAAAAACTCTAAAATATAACAACACAAATGAATAAATGAAATTCTACAGAGGCATTATGTATAATCATTATTTCTGACAACAGTTTATTTTCTGGAAAATCTTTCATAAACGTGACAATTCGACATACTAAACATGAAAAAAATATTTTTATGTTTACTTTTGGAAATCGCTAAGTATGCAAATGACATTCAACTAAAGAAACTTTTCCATGAATGTAATTTGCATATTTTATGAGTTCTTAAAATATCTAGAGCTTTAAAGATTTCGTTATATCTTAAGAATGAAATCTTTATCCCAGAAGAAATGTACAATAATTGAAAAATTTAATATCATTTTACGCATTTAAATAAATTAAATGAATAAAGTAATTAAGTTTGTCATAAATATAAAAGTGCATAAAATATTCATAGGATGGACACGTGAAAAATTCCATGTAAATTGCTTCTGTGAGAATTTATTCATTCGTATGATTTAGATAAGAAAATAATTATGTAATACTCACATTCCACTCTTCATATTTTTGAGGCGACTTTTCATTTGACGAAATTCGGGCCTCAGTTCAGGATTTTCATTCCAAGCATCTTGCATAGCATGAAGTATGTAATTTTGACATTCCAAATTGGAAAAAGATGGCCTAAAGGGCAAATTCCCATCTGGAATCTTTTTTACTTTTTCCACAATGTCTAATTCAAAATAAATATATATTAAAATACTTCTTAAATTAATGAAGTTTACACTTTAAATCAATTGTAAAATTTTTAAAATAATATTAGCAAGACTAATTTGAATAATTAAAATTAATTCATCAAAAATTTTAAAGCATAAACGGAATCAAAAATACATGTAATAACAACTTAGAAATAAATTTTATAAAATTTTATTTCTTGTATTTGAGTTTTGTGTGCATTAAAATATCATAAAAAATAATTTTTCGTAAAGATCTTTCTATAAACAATCTTAAAAATTGTCATAATAATATTTTATTGAAGAAAATAACTACTAAAAACCAACGGTAATGTTTTTTGAAAATAGCTCGACTCAGTTATATAATTTTTATATTTTCCTATGTAGAAAATACATTATAATAACAATATTATATATTGATGGATTTATTTCAAAAATTGTTTGTAAGAGCTTTATAAATTTATTTCATCTGACAATTTTTTGATTTTACGTGAATTAATATATACTGTGTATATATTGTGTTGATAAAAATAAAGGAAAAGATAATAAACTCGTTCTTTCTAATTTAAATAATGTTAAAATTATTAAAAATTATATATTTGTATAACTTATGCAATACAAAATTAGCAATTATTTATTTAATATCACATAAAATATTTTAAAATATAACAACAAAAGCACGAACGATGCATTAACATTCGATAAATATTTGATATTCGCATTAAAATTTTCTTTTATATAAATTTATATAATTTATAAATTTACTTTTCATTATATTTTCATTTATTTCAACAGAATGAATGTGTTGACTTTCTTAAATTATTCTTAAATCAATTTAAAGTTAAAAAATAAATAAAATTACTGATAAATGAGAACAGCTTAATTAACGCATAAATAAAATTATTTAAATATGTTTTCGAGTAAATTATTAATTGTTTGTAAAAATTTTTTAAGACTTTTAAAAAGAATTTAACTAAAAACATTAATCTTGAATATGACACATTAAAATAGGGTATTATATATCACTCTTCATTATTTTAAGATAATATTTCATATTTTCTATATATCTTCCTCCCTAAATATTCTCTAGAGATTGCATCTGATATGATAATAATAAGTTAAATATTTAATCTCAAATATTGATAAATAAAGTTACTATAAATTATCAAATATTATTTCTTACCTTTAGGTTGTAAATCTATACTTCCGTAAGGACCTTGACGTTCGAAAATTTCGTGAAGAATAATACCAAAAGCATACATATCACCTTTCTGAGATCCTTTAGGATATTCTGAAGGATTTCTAAGTATTTCGGGAGCTTTCCATAAAAGATCTACGGAATAAAAAAATTAAATAGTCAAAGTATTATCTTTTATGAATTGATTTTTATAACTTATAACACGGATAAATTTAATATTTTTTATATTAGTTTACACTACAACTTGTAAACGGAATCATTATGTGGCTAATGTTTCTTAAAATAAACGTGCTATGCACTCACTCATCATACCATCAAGTACGTACTTCTGAAGTATTTGTAATCATTTTCAGAAGAATCATTATCTGTTAATGATCTTAAATAATGGAGACCAAAATCAGCAACTTTAAGGACCCAACGACTAGTTATAATGCAATTGGAAGACTTGAGATTTCCATGGATCTTCAAATCGCTCTCGTGCAGGAAAATCATACCCTAAAATTATTATTTACAGCATTATAAACTTTCTTCGTTATTTATTTTTTAATACAAATTAATTAAAATGAAAAAAAATTAGTTAATTACCGTAATGAGATCAAAGACTAAAGATGCAATGAATATATTATCGAGTTTAAAATCGTCATTTTCTAAAACATCCTTTAAAAAAATAATAATACTTTTATTTAATTAACAAATTAAATCTACTATACTCATTAATACTCATTAAGCAAATTAATGAATATAATTTTAAAGCAATTACCTGCAAACTTCCTTTGGAACAATATTCATTTAAGACGTAGACACAATTTGGTTCTACACAAGCTCCAATAAATGAATTAATGTTGTCATGTCTCAATTCTCTCATCTAAAAAATAATAAAATGTTATAATTTCCTAAAAAATATATTTAAATTAATTTCATTATATATAAAATTATTCTTTGATAAATAATGGAAATTACCCAAATTAAGTGTTATCGGTAGTTGCGAGTGTATAGCATAACCCTAACAATCTAACAGTTTTAAATAATAATTTTTACCCTTCCGTCTGTTATGTATAATAGAGGGGAAGTATGGCAATCGGTCAAGAAATAGTCCCCAAGATTTTTACATTTTTGGACTCAGGTGATCTTCAAACGTCGAGAAATGCAAAAATGTTTGCTGTTTTTTCTGCAAGTATGGATAATTGTTTATCCAATTCCAAGCTTAATAACTCCTGTACCTTTTGTCGAAAATTTCTGAAATTTTGCGGGGAGGTTTGTGTATTAGGGGCGTTGACGCTATTAAATTTTGGAAGTTAATGATCAAGGAGATGGCGAGATACAGGGATCACCTCTCGTATCTCCAGTGGGGTCGGACTTAATGAAGATTTTACTTGTTATTAGTATTTGCAATTTTTATAAAACTCATTCCTACCCTCAAAATTAAGCTATTTTCCAGGGGAGGGCAAAGCTTGGAGACAAATAATTACATCAATAAATTTTATTTAATTATTTAACTTTTTAGGAGTTTTAAAGACAGATAAGAAATTTTAAAACATAACGTCCCATGGTCGAGGGCGTAAGGTTACATACATATACATATCTAATATTGAAAAAATGCAAAATATAGAGTTAGCCGTTTATGATTCTATATCGATGACACAAGTAAAGATTTTTATTTGTATTATTGAATTATTTTATATTTAATATCGTAAACTAAAAAGAATAGAATTATTATAATTATTTTACCAATTTCATTTCTTTCTTCATATCTCGGGGAATATCCATAGATTTTCGATTAAACTGAAACCGTTTAATAGCAACAATACTTCCTCTGTACATTGCAATTTCAGTAAATGCATAAAGAACTGCTCTGGATTCCATAGAAATTTGACTCATTACACTAGTCTAAATTTAAAAAAAAATTGGTGTTAAATTATTAATGATGATGAGGATTTTACTTATTTTATAATTGTTAATTTATTAAACACAAATTAAGATTTAATATCTTAAAAATTTCTTTAATTTTCTTAAAGATTAATCATTGTTTAAACTAAATGAAGTATAAAAGTGCTCATTTAGTTTAAGAATATGAATAAAATAATGTGAATTATTTTGTATATCTTAATATGAATCTAAATATAAGTATGAATAATTAATATTAAGCTTTTTTATAGTTTAAATTTATAGATAAAAGTAATTATAAATTCTCTTATAGAGCAAGGAGAGTGATTCAGACATTATTTAATAATTAACAAATGTCTAGAAAATTGTCTAAGAAAAATAGAAATTGGTATCATTTATTATCCATTATATATATATATATTAATTTATAAATTGCATTTTAAATGAAATTTTATATAATTTCAGAAATCAAAATTTTACGGACAAGGATTATTATGTGAATTGTTTGATACCTATACCGAGAACTAAAACAATACGTCTTCAAAGGTATCTACTCTTTCTATATGAAACTTTCAAATATATTTATGAAAAATATAAATGTTTTAAAAAATATTTTAAAAAAAATTCTACTTGATATATAAAACAATATTTCTATATATAATTGTCATTTTTTTTGTTATATGATCAATAAAATTCGTGATGAAATATTGAATTTATATCTAATATTATGAATTTTTATTTTATTGTTTTAAATATTACGTATAAAAAGTATTATAATCGAAGACAAAAGTTCTTAGTCTGCTTTTACATCTTTCGTAAGTACGAGAACAATTAAAACATTAACGGAGTTGACCTCACATATTTTTGCCCCAAATATGTAAAAATTACATTTCTAGTTTTAAAAAATACGGCAAGGAGTTGAGTAAATTTTCCGGCAAAAATATTTAAAATTGCTTATGGCGCCAAATGTTACGAGATTTTATTTAAAAACTTTTTACATTACTGTATTAATTATTATAAAACTAACAGATGAGCCAGGCGTTGCCCGGGCAGAAAATAACAGCAAAGATTAAGATTATTAGATTATTTCGTTCTTCAAACTCTTATATTATATTATAGTAGAGGAGAAGGTGGTATTATGGAACCCCAATTACATTTTAGTGAATTGTAAACAAGGTATCATAACTACACTTACATTTTTTGTGCGAAAAGTACTGGTAACTAGTAAACTNAAATCAAAATATGTATGTATTTAACTACTGTATTTATATATGCATGTATGTAAGGTAAACGGTTCTCTCTATACTGTTCAATGTATCATCACGAAATTTGGCAAGAATATTCTTCGACACCCTAGAAAAAATACTGTGAAGTCACACCCCTAAAGCAGCTTAAAGCCCACTCTCTTAACTTTACCTCGAGTAATTTTTCGTATTTTTCAGTTTAATTATTGTAAATACTCGCCTTAATAAGTGTATATTTTAGTTTCTAAGACCATTGTCTTTATAATATTTGCCCAATCCAACCAAACCAACTTCCACCCACTCAAAACGCCATGCAGCAGTTAGTATATGAAAATTTTTAGTATATTATATATACTTATGTTATAAAATGCTATATATATACTGCAAAAGTTTATCTCAATGTTCAAAGTGATGAGAAAGAAATTAAAATTAGAATTTTGAAAACATTTTATTAATTTTGAATTATTGGCTGTGAATGAAAACTAACAATTTAGCAAGAAAATTTTTTTATTTTTCTTATAATGATATTTATTGATTTCCAGAAAGAATATCGAAAATAGATTTTAATGACTTTTTTTTCATTTTTACAGCAAAGTGCATCATTTCTACAGTTAAAACATTATTTTTATTCCATTCAAATATATGTAAATTGTGGAGAAAAATATGTAAAAGTCATTCTAGATATTTTATAGAATAATATTTGTTTAATAATATTTTTTTTAAATTATAATAAAAAATTATTAGAGATTCGTTAAGATAATATTAATAGAGCATAAAGACTGTTATCAGNTAAAAATTATAAAATTATCACTAAAATGATTCATCTAACACAGAAAACATTAAGGTCAGTTGATACGCGAGGATGAAAGAAAATATTTTTAAATTTTAAAATATTAAAAACATTTTAAATATTTTAAATTTCCAAGTAAGTTTATAAATATTTTATTTGAACTTTAGAGAACTGAATGAATACTTTTAAACATAGCTTATTTAATACTTCTGTTTATATTTATATTTAATTAATTAATTTAAATTAATATTTATTTTATACTTCTATGATAAATATACAAGATTAATTTCAATTATAAATTCAGTAATTACAAACTTACAACGTTGACAAGAACGTTTTATTTTAAATTAGAATTTCCTCCGCATTAAAAAATAACAATTGGATTTTTTCAAGAGGGTATATTCATATATATTACAAATTATATTATACCTTAATTACGTTGTTATGAAAAATATAAATGTTTAATAACAATCTAGATAAAAATGTAAAAACATGCATTTTAGTAATAGCATGTGGATTGTTATATTAAGAATGGTATTGTTATGTAAAAAGTTATGAACATATTAGAAAGATAAACAGATATGCACTGAATTTTATATTCATACTTGCTAAAACATAAAACGTATCTATGGATATGGATAATATCCTTATGACTAAGTGGATCCCGATGCCCATCCTCTAACTTTAAAAAAAGGACTCGTTTGATTGTTTACTAGAATATATATATATATATTATATATTCTAGTAAACAATATAATATACATACAATAGAATATACATATTAATTTTTTTACTCATTCCACCCTCTACGCAATAAGAAGAACGTTTTTTTCTAAGCTCACAATCTGAGGAAACAAGAATCCTCTATTGCCTCAGATATCTGGCCTGTATCTACGAGTCATAGATAAGATCATTAAATTATACTACAATATTTTATATTTTTTCACTAAAGACAATCTATTTTTGTCAGTCCTCCCGAAAGGCACCCCTCTTGGCAAAATGCCCAAGTGTTGGATTGTTTTATACCATCAATTCAATCCAATCCAAATTTATTTATGTCTCAAAGGATCAATCATGGAATTACGTTTAAAAATTTTTGTGTCGGAAAAATCTAGAATCTTTTTGTAGAGAATACAATCGTTATCTGTATAGAAACTGCATAAATATTTTTAAAAGTGCTAGATGTGCTGAATTTAATGTAATGGAAAATAAATTATTATGGAATTGAGAAGTTGCGAAGAAAAGCTTGATAGTGTAGATAAACGTTACGAAATTAGTTTTAAAACAGGCAGCTCTGTACAATAATGAGTGATTGTATAAAATACATGCAATAAGTAGAACGACCATAAAAGTAATTTCATAAATAAAAAATAAAAAATCGTTGGTAACGAAAATAGAAATAGCAATAGCACAACTGGAAAAGAATATCCATTGTCAATTTTATCGTTGTGCTGTAATCTTAGAATTATTGTACTCCTACTAAATTTTTACTGAACGGCATATTATTTTATATATTTCTTGATTTGCAATTTCTTTTGTTAAAATAATCATCAAAACTACGTATTATCTTTGCATTTTAAAAAATAGTGTTATTAATTATAATTCATTTAAAAAGCATATTTTTCACCCACAAATCCTGCAGACTCTACATTAATATCGATATAAATTTTAAAAAATGGGTCTTTTCATAAAAGAATGTTTCCAGGGATAGGACCTTAGAGAAGTGTATAGAACCCTAACAAACGTCTTTCAAACGTCATATATGTTGGGCCTACTCTGCCTCAAAAATTTTTTTAAAACATAAAACAAATAAAAACAGATTTTTACATTTATTAAATGAAACTTTTTATCACTTTCATGCCATTTGTTTGTTTACATACAACACTAAATTTTGGAGCCATTCTGTGCCTGGGCTACAACCAAAGGGTCTTGCTGACCTTCCCCATAACTGAACCAGGGTATGAAACATATTCTTCACACCAAAATGTAAAATATTATAGATGCTAAATTAAAAAAAAAGTTTCTTGATGAAAATTTTTTACTTTATCAAATTAAAAATCATTCACTCAGCGATTAGTTATGTTACTCATAAATAATTCACATTTCCTTAATTAAAATTATCGATATTATTATATTTAGAAATTATTATATATTTTTATAAAATAATTTTTAAAAATTATAAAATTATCACTAAAATGATTCATCTAACACAGAAAACATTAAGGTCAGTTGATACGCGAGGATGACAATTCGTGAATCATCTAATCTAATCGACTCTCAGATTCGTTTCGAAGTAATTTAAGTTCTATTTAATAACTGAGAATAATTGTTTCGATTAATTTTATAATTAAAAATATCTTTAACAGTTTTATCTCCGGAACAATTCTCTTTCAATGCACTGAAACAGGATGTAGAAAAGTTTAAAAGACGAAAAGAGATATTGTTACTGCTTGATGAGTTTTGTGAAATAAGATAGACACGAAGTTCTATACTGATCTAAAAATTAGATATTTACAAGCTGTACAAACCCGTAATTTATTTTTATATTTATATTTAAATAGAACAGTTTAGAAAAATTACAAAAATTAATTTTTCTATCAAAAAATCCGTAAGGAGAATTGCCTGAATATTTTTTAAGCGTAGAAATTAATTTTTTCAGCTTTAGGAATAAATCGATTAACTTATTCTTTCCATGAAACATTAAAACAATTTTTTTCAATTTTAAATCATTGAAATCCATATTTAATAGCTTTTCCTTCGGATCTATTAATTACTCTTCAAGATTACAAGCAATGATTAATGATAATTTTTGTAATTTCAAGAATTTTAATTATAATTTAAAAATAATAGCGCATAAAAACTGATTTATAGTAAAAATTTCTCAAATTTTAACTGGAACTTAGAACTTTATTGTTCTTTATCCAAGTTAGTTTCAACTAGTCAAAGAGATATTTTGATAATTTTATATATAATTTATTCATATTTAATGAGCAATTAAATAATATTTAATTTATAATGTTTATTATTCTCAAATTAATATTCATTTGTTTATCATTAATATTAAATTATGAGAAAATTAAAACTTAAATGTAACAAAATTAATGAATAATTTAGTTACAAATTCGATTTGTTTACATCGACTTATAACTTCAGAATATGTTTAAAACTTAGTAAAATATATTAGGTAACATTTATTTTATTGATTCTAACATTAAAAGGGCACGTTAAAACAATTGTAAAAGTATAACTTGAATACTTACCAATTATAATAATTATTATTAATTAATAAATAATCTCATCCAATATTTCACTTTTTTTATATAAGTGATGAAGTTATTAAAATAAATTTTATTCGATTTACTACTAATAACTCTTTCTAAAAGGGATTACTCAAATGAAAATTTCTTAGTGAGCTTGATAAAATATAGGAATCTTAATATATTCATAACGTTGTAAACTTAATAAGAGATTGATAAATATATCTTTCTATCTCATCAATTTTGATACTATTTATGTTTTTATTGGATAAAAACAAAAACAGAATACATAATAAATTAATATTTTTAATATTTTTAAGTTCTGAAGATATATAACGAATTTATTAAAAGAAACTAATGTGATGCAATGATAACAAAAGAAACTAAGAAGAGAAGATGGAGACATCTCCACAATGATAACCAATGGTAAATATCATGACTTATATAGTTTAAAGTTGTAATATCAGGAAAAAATCAATAACAATTTTAAATTTTATTAACATTAACATGAAACTTATCTGATAATTTCATTTTAAAACTTTCAGCAGCAATTTCGCTTCAGATGTCAAGATTCAGTACCTATTATATGAATTTAAATCTCCGGTTTCATATGGCATTAAAATTGATAAAAGGAATCAATATTTTGGGTAACAAATTTCTCTACTTATAAAGGTTAAAATTAAATACTTATCTAATCGTTTTATTTTTTAAAGTATAATATTTCTAATTTTTTTTTCTCTTACTTTATTCCTATTAAATCGAATTTTATTAAATATACAGTATTTATATATTAACTCTTAATTGTATTTAATATTCATAAGTTAATATTACAATAATAATTTGTAAAATAATAATAATAATATACCTGTAAATCATTGCTGAACTGACTATTACAACTAACAAAATACAGGCCAACACTCCACAAATTATCTTACGTACTTTAGCTAAATAAAAAAAAGTAAATCTTAATTATTGTTTGGTTATTTTAATCATTCGTTAAATTCATTAAATATTCATTTACTTACTTAATATATCTGGACATTGGCTTCCATCGAAACCACAAGGTGGTTCGTCAAGAGGTGCTTCTCCTCCGATCCAATCAATTTTTCTTCGTTCTCGAAGACTCTAATTTATCATAAAAAATTTAATTATTAATATTTTATGCAGCAGAACTACTTTACATTTTCTTCTTTTACGGTCGATATAAATTTTCTATTATCACTATATTAATCTCACTTTATGACACTAATTTGACGAGAAATGGAATGGCTCACTTTACGACGGTTAAGTCGTAAACGAGGATTGTATATGTATTATACACATACAATCAACAAAAAAATTATTGGCACGTCAAAAATTTTTCATTTTTAATAGACGAAACGAAAAGAGTTTAAAACTATGCTGTATATATATTTAAAAGTACAATATTTATTATTAAATGTTTTTCAAATTGATATATCAATAATAATATAAAAATCTTTAGAAAAAAATTGAACATTTTAAAACACTCATTTTAAATCTGCCATGTGCAAGATATCTTTCTTCTACCAATTTTACACTTAATTAGTATTTAATATACTTTTAATTGACTTTAATAATTATTTACTACGTTTTAAGATTTAAAATTCGTTGTATTTATTAATTTATGTGTTATAAATTTGTAGTATTTGATAGTAAGTAAATTTTAGTAGATTTAAGTATAGTAAATTTGTAGTAATAAATAGTATTTGTAAATCATAATCTGAAGTTCATTAATTTCTTAAAAGTTGTCAGTTGGAAATGGAAAGATGCCATAAAGTTAAAGAGTTATAGCTCTGTTTTTTAGCACTCAGCTTTCATCGTATCTTACAACGAATGTAACAAAATACTTTAAAAGATAAGACTACTTTTCCCGAAGAAACTTTTAGTTGCGGCCTTCTAAAAGAAGATAAAAATCGACAAAGCAAATTCATTTGCAAATTGTTCATAATGCCATTCAATATAATGTAATTCTTATCTCTTACCCTAACAGAACTGTTGAACTGTAACAGAACGTTGAACAACGTTCTGTTACAGTTCAACAGTTAATAGTGTTTTTAAAAGGTAGGAATTCGTTGGAGTCCGATTGTATACTTGCTTACACGTAACCTAAATGTATTCCTTATTCCATAATGTAGACAAATTCAAAGTTAGTTGCTATTTATCTTTTGTTAAATCAAGAATAATAAAGATCTACAAT
The DNA here is from genome assembly GCF_000671375.1 of Centruroides sculpturatus. Classification (NCBI taxonomy): domain Eukaryota; kingdom Metazoa; phylum Arthropoda; class Arachnida; order Scorpiones; family Buthidae; genus Centruroides; species Centruroides sculpturatus. The sequence goes on from NW_019385383.1 coordinate 74,963, forward strand.
ACACTATCAAAAGCTCGACATAACGAAATTATTTGAGTTGGGCTTATTTAATATGCTTAATTCTAGAAAACAAATTATTTGTATATTTTCTCCATAAAAAGCATTTTAATTTTTAAATTTTTTTATATCCTATCAATTTAATGTTATATAAAATTGATGATTTTTTAAGTTTAGTTTTATTATACAATTTATCATCCATGATTCATATATTATTTGAGCCATGGGTGATAAACTGAACAAGGTGAGTCGATCCAGCATTTGCATCTAATACATAATACGTGATACCATCTCACAATTTTATTGGTTCTTGAACCACGGAATGAACATCAACAGATACGAGCAGAACAGAACTTCCAGAACTATAAACTGGCCATTTGCAGCCCTACCAACAACACAATATTTGAGGCGGAGCGTTAACGAAATCTCTTCTACGAAATCTCTTACACAGTTGTGTTCGTTCCCAAAATTTGATGAGCCGATTTTGATAAAACTTTGCTATTTCCTATTTATTGCGATAAGAAATCAAAAAAAAATTCAATAAAAAATGAGAGTCCATAACTTTGTTTTCGAGATATAGTGCGGTCAAAGTGATAATGTCCGTGCTCTCTGACTCAATTGAATGCACATAACGGAATTTAGGAGCAAAGATTTAAAAAATAGCATTGTACACGCCTAACGAAAAATGGGTACCAGAAACGAACAATACACAAGAACAAAACAATTGAATTCGAGATAATGTAAACGTCACCCGTCCGTCGTGGTCAAGTGTAAGGATTGCCTTCTGGTGTGGCCATCAACCGTTTTCTTCTAATTACAAATACACACACTATTTCTCTAACAGACTCTTTTTCTCTGTAAATATGAGTATGAGAGTGACACGTGTTTGAATGGGTATGTAAAGACATACGTGTGTGTATGCATATGCGTGTAAGAGCTCACTCTTACACACGCGTACTCCCTTACATACCCATTCAAATACGTGTCAGCGCTCGGGTTAGATAGAGCGTTAGAGATAATTTACATGTACTATACTAATTAAAATTTTTTAATTACAAAAAAAGCAACTTCTCCTCAATTCTATAGCAATACGACAAAGTCGCATGATGTCTCTGGTTTACAATAACCCAATATATAATTTAAAATGTTTAAAGTATTAGGCTTAAGTTTCTATTTATACAGTTTCACTTCTTTAATATTTCTTATAATATTTAATATAATAGTATGGACAATAATATTTATTGATGTACAATATGTACATAAATAAATTTTTATAAAGCTCTATAAATTTCAGTGAAAAAAAGGATTTTATTTATTAGAGATAGACAAATATCACTTTTCTCAAATACTCTCTAGTATTTGAGTATTTGCTCTAATTATACTGATTTTTATTGAAGAATGCGCTAAATATCAATCTGCAAAAACGTATGAAAATGATAGTATGAACGTATGAAGGAAATGTTCTGAGCTTCTCCAATTCATTACTTTATAAGCCACGTTCTATACCTAAGACACGAATATTATATGAATAAATTCAAAAGAATGCGTTCTATTAATGATGAACTCATCTGAACATTCACGTGTCTGAGTTGTCAAAGCACGTAGTAACATGTAGTTACTGCATGTTTTGACATACTGTATGCTGCATGTACAGTAGTACTAAATTATATTACAGAAGAACAATTGATATCAATTCCTGCAGCATTATGTACATTCAAAATACCCAATTCAAATGACGAATAATTTTGGCATCATATTTGTGAACCGCATTCTTAAATGTATGTTAGGCTCAAAGAACGAAAATGCTCATTGAGCGAAAAAAAAAGTCCACAAGGCGTTGCGGTTTCTTTAAATCACCCACAATGCGTGGTAACTAATTCAAAAAGACCACAAAGCGAAATTCGTGTCGTGGCTTTCATGATATTTGACCCCACGCGTTGTGGTGATTAAGAAAAGCCATAACGCGTTCTGAACGTTAGCCGTATATACTGTAAATAACTGTAAATTTATTAGAAAAACATTATTCATTAAAAGATCATTGAACTTACAATTTCGTTTTTATCTTCATCCATAATAAATATACCAGCAGAAAGCATAACGTGTGATACTTCAAGATTTCCTTTCAAAGTATGATTAGCTGGTTTCGGGTATCGAGCGAACAATGTATAATTTCCTTCAACTTGTCTATATTTATCGAAATGCATTTCAACACCCGAAATACCTAAATATTTCATTTTAAAATTATTATATAAAATTTCGAATATTTAAAGAATTTAATAGAAATACTTACTTGTATACTTCGTTTTGTTTAATATAAGATCAATGATACGAGTACCATTTTTAGGATCACCTTCCTCTTCTAATATATTTTTTAAAGCGTCAGCGAAGAGCATGACTGCATCGTACAGATAAACAGCAAACATTGTCACGTGCTAAATAAATTTAATTTAAAATTATCTTTAAAAGGTAAATAGTATGAAAACACAATAAAGATATGAAAAAAAATAATATATAATTAATAAATTTTCTTCGGGGATATGAAACGAGATCCCCTTAACTGAACACCGAAGCATACATATCTAACATGAAATAATGAAATTCGTATAATTATCTGGCTTCTGAGGATTATCTCCTAAGATACATTCATTATTATGTTATAAGGTTCTAAATTTTTGTATATAATAACATATTATATGAAATACTAATTGATAACTTTTTCAGAACATCAAACATTAAACATGAGGTTCCTTAAAGAAGATTTCTTCTGAAATTCATTGTGAATGTAAGAGGGGTTAAGAATAACGACATTCAGATTACTAAGCGATTGTGAAGTAGTCAAAGACATTAATTAAACAAATGGAAACTTTATTAATAAAAAATAATCTATACTTTTTTTAATATAATTAATGATTTTGTAGTAATGAACAATGTATTTTTTAATAAAATTATTATTTTTTTAATTAAAGTTTGTGTTAAAAATTTTAATCTTTTGCTATCTTAAACGAGCAATTATTTTATTGTGACATCGTCATAATGCTAGGCTGCAATTTTTAATCATATTTTTAATTAATATAATTTAAAATATATGTTCTACATCTCAAATTGGCTTGCCCCTGTACATCGTACTTTTCCTGTTAACAGTAGTGTTCTGCCGGTCATTTATGTAACTCTGTTCTGGGGAAATTTTCGAAGTTGACTTCCGGTTTGCATCGGAAGTTCGTGTATAATTAACTGGGTCCTACTGCTTCTTAAGGTGACCATATCTGGTCTCGACATTCATCTATCTAGCACCCTTTTCGAGATTAAGGAAAAACAGACAGACAGACAGTGGGAATTTATAGGTCAACTTTTTACTACAACTTTTTCAAATTGCAGTCCAAGCAGATCTATAAAGGGCTATGTATATCTACAGTAATAAAAATTAATCAAATATTTATTTTAAGTTTCGACATTTAATTGAATAGAAAAAACGTTCAGTATTTTTACATTTAATTAGTATTAATAAATAGATTTTTTATTTTTTTTTATTTTATCATTTCTTAGATTAGTAGGTTTACGTTTAAGTGCGGATAAAATGGGGAAAACAAGAGAGATTTATAAGAATTTATATGTTTTTCCCTTAAAAATTAATTAAATATATGCCAAGAACACTCATAAAGATTCCTGCTTATGATAAGTTAAATATAAAACAAAACAACGATGAAAATATTCATAATTGAAGAGTTATGCTATAATGATATGCATTCAATGTGATTCAGTTAACAGTCTATGATTGATATGACTGAAAATTAAAAAAAATAATTTTATTTTCTTCCGAAAGAAAATTTATATTTATAAATATCTTCCCAATTATTAAACATAATTAAAATATTATTGTTGGTGCTCTAAGAATTTATAATATATTTGTATTGATACGGCTTTCTTATTTTGTCACCAATTGAATCAAGAGTTCATTGAGATCTTCTATCTAACAATTGATCATTGTTAGATAGAAGATATCCAGTAGTATGCAATTAAATATGTATTATAGATACACATAAAACAAGAAGTTTTATGTGTATCTATATTTTCATTCCTGTTTCTATCTAATAAATGTCATAATGGCTCAGAATGGGGCACTGAAATGACTATAATCGTATGAACTAATGAAAATTAGAATGTCTCTGCAAACTAGTAATTAGATCCCACCACCAATCTCGTCTTCATTTTTGTAACAATTCTGTTTTTCTGTAATCAGCCTTTCATCTAATTTCTGGTTTGTCTTTATTCTTTCTGGTAATGCATTCAGAAACATCTATCTATCTTTATTTTTATTAATTTAAAATAATTAAATTAATTACTTATAAATTCTTCTCTTCAGAATTGAAATATGTAATAGGTTTGCATTAGCCTAATTATTTTACATTGTATCCAACATATGAGTATCTTTCAATTTATCCATACGTTGAAATTACGAAACTCGAATTGCTTGTGATAATGCGTAGCAACAGATAATTAGATAATGTTTTCAATTCAGATCGTTAGATGTTTCATAATATTTATTCCAAAAATACAAGAAATTAACGTCAATAGTCCTGAAAATCATATTAAAACAATGGCATAAATGACATGACTCGCACTGTTGACGAATGGAAGACACGGAATGAACAATGTCTTTCTTTCATCAATACCACGAGATGAAAGAATCACCTTTATAAAGAAAGGCGTTATCAGAAAAGTGGAATGGGATAAGTCAATGTTTATATATGCCACCGATTCAATAATATAAACACGCCATTCCACTATTTCATTTTCGGAATAACTTTTCCTTATAACATTGGTTATTTCATGCCATGATATTGACGAGAAAAAGAAGTAAACCTATTTTTTTCTTTAATTATGGGGGTAATTATTTTAATTTCATTGTTTTAAAATAATTTTCAAGATTATTAACATGAGTTATTTGTATGTTTTTCACTTCCTTCACTTTCATCCCTCTTTCTCCATAAGAGAGGAATAAAATTCATTAATATTCATGTCTTATCATTTAAACTAAATAATGAATTTCTGAAAATTGTTTGTTACATTGTTAAGTATTTAAATCAAATATTTTATTGTTATAAAATTTAAATACGTGAACAAGAATTCCCACTTATTTCAATATTCCAGCAATGTACAATGGATAATTGAAAATCTACTACCATTAAATAAATAGAATTAAACAAAAATAATTTTCATAATTAGCATAATACATTTCGCTACTTCTGTAACAAATGGTTTAATTAATTTATATATTAAAAACTATTATAACTTTATATATAAAAAATAAAATAGAATTTAAATAATAGGAGTATTAACAAATATAAGTTTAAATTAATTAATGCAAAAACAATACACTAATTAATTTAAAATAAAGTTTTGCTGCAATTAATTGCTTATATACGAGTATATTGTTAATGTAATTTTTAAAGTTAAAATATCATAAAAATAAATCTTACTTTTGTATAATGGAAAGGAGAAGGAAACTTAAAGGGTGGTTTACGATTATAAGCTTGTACTGTTTTTAAGAATTTTTCATATTGTGCTTCGTCTGTTGGACTTGGAGCAATTACGAGTAACGATTGTGCTGCTTCTAATGCTAAGTCTATGTCTCCTCTTAAATGTTCTTCTTTGTCTGGGACTAAATAATTTCAAGTTATTATTATTGTTAGAAATATCATTAAAATGTATATAAATTTTAAAAAAATGTATATTAAATATCATAAAATATAATAATTCTTCAAAATTTTCCCTTGAATGGGGCACTGTGACTCACGTGGCTGTTGGAGTGACAATTTTTGTTCTCCAGTGATTTAAAAATATCAGTTATGCACTGAATAATAAAAACTAAAAGGTGTCAAATGTTTAATTCTAATGGTTAATTTTTTATTTATTTTCTTTACATTTTTAATTTTTGATGGAATTCACACTCTATAGAATAATTATAATTTACTCGCGGTGTTATGCCGATATCATTATTATGTAGATTAAAAATTATCTTAACAAGAAAATGGCGGAGATTGGTGGTAATTAGTTGTATCTGTCGCATCTTTTACATTTGAAAATTATTTTTAAAGATTCAAAGATGCTCCACATCAATTTAAGACGAAGGAATTAATTTTCAAGTTCTGCATTAAATTTTATGTAAATATACATATATATCAAAACATTGATAGCAAATAATTAATATAAAATAAGTTATTAATGTAAAAGCAAGTGAATAATAATTTAAAATTTTAAATTTTAATTAAAATAAAATTTCAAGTGTAATTAATGGAATTTTTTGTTTATTCTTTGAATAACTGTCAAAGATTCAAGTGAAAAAACTATACTTGAGATGTTATATTTCTATTTATTTAATTAATTCAATTTAGAAATATAAAAAATAGAATTTAATTAATTATCTAAGGTAATTAAATTACAGTTAATCCTCGCTTTTATGTCAATAAATAAATAAATAAATAAATAAAACTAAATAAATCTACTGTAATTGGTTTCTGAAAATCGTCGTAAACGGGGAGTAATATTTCCAATATATTCAGTATTATTTATTGAGAATATAATTTAAAATACACAGTACTACATAGAAGTGATTGAAAGAAAATATACTTTATATAGTCTCATAAAGCGTTACCGCGCTCTGTAGTAGAGCTCAGGCTCACGTCTAATGTTAAAGTGCCAAATTTGACCATTAATATCTCAAAGACCAACAAACCGATTTGGATGAAATTTAAAATATTTAGTCCCCGCGATGAAGGCTACGGAAATCTTAAATTTTGAATAAATTCGTTGAATCGTTCTGGACTTACGCAATCCCAAATTTAGCATTTTTTCCACTAGATTTACAACGAGATTTTCGCGACACCAAGCTACCGAAAAATCTAGGAGGCTGCATACTGTATACTTAATATCTCTTTCGAGAGCTGATCGCTTCTTTTGTTGTCCTTTTAAAGGTTTTATTTAAAAATGTTGAGTATTTATAGAATTATAGCCCATTTTTTAAATATTAAAATTTTATTGAGCAATCGTTATCACGTGACGCGACGTTTTGAGATTACTTTTAATCTATTAATACAAGCCTAATGATTTAAAAATAAAATATTTATAAAATAATGCCCCATTTTACTTTTATGGTTCTTATGTACCTATAAATAACAAGGGAAAGTATTGGAATCGTGTCAAACTTGACCCTCCGAGTTTTTTGTAAACATCCGTTTTGAGACCTTTTGTCTACTACTGTATAGCCTATAGATGACAGAATGCTTGTATGTCTCTGTTCTTGGCATTTTATTATATTTTTTATTATAATGTATTTATTTTCTGAGACACTGAGGAAAGTATAGACTACTATGTAAACCTGGACACTCCCCCATTCATGATTCCACCCCCTCTTATTAACTCTAATCTTTTTCATGATCTGCAGTGAAGTTTTCATACTTATTCTCTGGGACATTGAAAAAAATCTGCAAGCTACCACTATCACATAAGTTATCATGAAAATTATTCTCTTATGAAGTTATTGATAACCGAATAATACTTAAAATCCCATAAAAAAATAAAAATAAAAAAACTGATAAAACCAGGTTGAAAAAATAGAGCTCAGCAGAAACATCTAAATATAGGAAACGTTTGAAAGTTGTGGAATAAGAATAGTGAAAGAATATTTGACAGTAAGACTCAAAAATCCCTGTAGTTGAAGTCTGTGTAATGTGCACTTTATTCACATGTTGAGTCTTACTGTCAAATTTTCTTGCACTATTCTTATTCCACAACTTTCAAACGTTTCCTATTCTTAGATGTTTCTACTGAGCTCTATTTTTTCAACCTGGTTTTACCAGTTTTTTATGAGATAATATCAGATTTATATCAACAGTAAAGGAAGAATTTACTACTGTATATTTTAATTATTTCAATTAATTAAAATATTTGTATATACAATGCAGAAATTATACAAACTTATTAACTGTATTGATATATTTTTTAATAATTTAAAATGTAAATTAATTCATCATTTTTTTGGAAATTTTTAAAAATATATGTTATAAATGTTTTATAAATGAAGCACTAAAGTATATTCTATATAGAACAGACAAAGGGTCTATCAACATTTCTTCACTTTTCGACATTTTTGACAATTATATTTCTGTAAACACTGAGTTTTGTCATTTTATGAGCATTACAGAAGTAGAAGCAAGTTTTTGACGTGAAAATTTAGTTCTAATCTGCAAAAGTTGGGAAAATCCTAATTTCAAATTCTTCTTCTGCTGTAAAATTGCCTTTAAGTTACATAGAATCCACTGGTTCTCACCTTATGATATGGAAATCAAATTGCAATTGGTGCAGTTGGTTCAACGAATAATAAAAATATTCATTACAATTAGTTTAAATAGAATTATTCATTTATTTTCCAAAGTAGCAATTACCTATCTAATACTGGGTAATCATCAATTTTTTTACTATTGATACAATGCTACCTCAGTTACAATGTTTCTATTTCTGGTTTTGAACTTATAGTAAACTCTATTCACTGATGTATTTTCATTTCAAAATACATCAGTGAATAGTGAATCCACATATATTGCTTTAATAAAGGAAAGTTCAAAACATACATCTTATAGAAAAGTTAAGAAGAGAGTCTCGAATATTGAAAATACCCGAGCATCTTCCTATAAATTTCCACTTGTTTTATGTAAGATTCATTTCCAATAAATATTTAATAAAAAGTAAAATACATCTGGATACGAGTCCAATTTTGCTTGCCATGTCCACGTGTTATTATTGTCACGTGGCATACTATGTGCCAATATGGACTGAAAGTTGTTGCTATAGAATTACTGACATATTACATTTACATACAATTTATTCCACTAATCATTAACAGAAAGGTAACAGATTGAAAATATTAATAGAATAATTTTAATGCTCTTTTGCGAAAGAAAACAAAGTTTGAATGGCATTACACTTTAATTTCTTTTTCCCATCAACTCTCACTTTTCCCACATTTTGAGTTCAAAATGAACTTCACACAAACAAGAATTATTTGTAGATTTTCAATTTTCTCAGAGCACTTTTTCAGCCCAAATTTTTCTCTGAACATGATTTCTTAGAAAACCTTTCATGATATATCCTTTTGCGGAAGAATTAGAACGGCTAAAAGCTGAACATCCAGACATTATTTCAGTGATATCTGCATAATAAAATTAAAGGGTATATTCTAAAACTGGATTAAAAATGACTTTAAGACACTTTTAATGCATTCAGCAGAATAACAATACAAAAATACTAATATGTAAAAGAATCATTTGTATAATAAATTTTTATATGTCTTTTAAATTGTAATAGCTTTACAAATGATATTTTAAATAATCACTTATTACCAAATAAATGCTACCTTTCAATAACGTCCAAAGTACTAGTGTGTCTTTGTATTGTTACTGTACAGGATGTTTTAAATCCGTTGTTAGTAAACAGTTAAATAATACTGTACATGCAACTGATTTAATCCTGAAAAATAAATCATCATTATCAAACCTTAAGTTGTTAAATTTTGTTATAGAATGATATGGTATTATCGAAAATGTAACAAATGTAATGTCTATCAAACTGTGTTCTGCAGACGCTTCAAAGTTTGTAAAGTTCTTAAGAAACACGTCAGAGACGTCACCTGGTTAAGGTGAATGAAGTTTTAAGGTAGTCACGTGACACGTTTTGTACGAATTTACGCAAAACTAGCCAAACAATGCCGTCTCTAAGTATCTATATATTTACCTATACATTTCTTATATTCCACTAGAAAATCTATATAATTGCTTATTTTTAATAGTTAATTCAATATTCAAAATAACACATTATTAACTCCAAAATCAATTGTTTTTTGTAGAAAATTTCTAAAATGAAAATAATAAAAACTGAGGATGCATCGACAGTGACACCAACAACATCTCAAGAAATATCCTCTAATATGTTGAAAATACCAGAAATTCTACTACACATATTTAAATATTTAAACGATCTGGACTTGCAACACTGTGACAAAGTGTGTAGTTTCTGGAAAGACCTTACCGAAGGCATCTTATACAAGAAAATAGCAATGTTTCGAAAGGTAATTACGTATTTAATTTTTCTCATCTAATTACTGTATTATTTCACTTTTTAGTCTATATACAGACATCTTGCTTAATAATCTTGCATAGTAATACACTTAATTATGTGCTTAGCTTTAGAAAAGATTTCAATGCAAGTCCAAGAAAATTCTACTGGACATACGTTCCATATAGGCCTATATTGTATTAAAAGATTATGAGAGTAACGAGCATTCGATATATTTGCATGATAATGTATGAAAAGAGTATTTAATATGTGTACTTTTATTTAACGATCTATTCATATATGCATATTCCTTTTAGAGTGCAATTTCAACTGTCCAATTGTACGTAAAACCTGCAGTCTTCATACAGTCACCACTCGATATAGTAAATAACTTTGTGACTTTTTGCTAGTCATCATGCATATAATTAATTCCACATGGCCAATTTTTATCAAAATGACTTGTAGATTACAAAATTCAAAATTACTAACTGGACGTTTACCTGTCCATCTAAAGATACTTTTTATCATATTAACTTTTAACGTAACACTGAAATTCTAAATAAATTACATACGAGGGAATCTTTGTATAATAAAGGAACTTGACCTTTTTAAAAAATGAATTCGTATTCTTTCTAATAGCGGGTCTTCGAATTATTATATAACTGAATTAGACAATTAACAAATCTATAATAGACCAATTTTTCATAAAATATCTCTATCCAGAGAATCAAACTTCGATTGCAAATCTATTCATCTCGAAAACATAGTGAGATGGATGAATAACATAAGCAAACTGGAACACACTACATGACATTGGAATACGGCTAAGTTCTTGCCAATTTTTTGGCACGCCGTTTTACCACTACTGTTAATGGCGAAATCTGGTTCAAATTGGGTGAATCGGTACTTGTAAAACGTGTTTCTGCCATTTGTCAATTTGTGTCGCAACAAACTTAGCTCGTTGGCTTCGTTTCAGTAATATTAACATTCATAATTTAATATAAAAATAAACATATATTAAAATAGGAATTATATTAAAACTTGCAGTGGTATCATAAAAAATTATTTAATAAAGTCGGACATACCTTGCAATTTTTGTGAGTTTTTCG
>NW_019385383.1:92502-103106 GCF_000671375.1 Centruroides sculpturatus
TTCCGTTTTATATGAATTCCATGTTGTACGAGTCACTTAGATTTTACAAATACGTGTGCCGGGCTGTGAACGGCTCACGTATTTGTAAAATCTAAGTGACTCGTACAACATGGAATTCATATAAAACGGAAAAATCAACAGTGTTGTAGGGGGATCGTACACTTCTTCACTCATCGATAACTTGGCACGCGACTGAACAACGGTTTCTCCCCGCCTCCAGCTGTCTTTCGCAGAATGTTGCCAGTTCATACACAGTTTGCGATATTCACTCTTGCTCTAGTTTAGTATTTTCCAATAAAAATATATATTTCTTTATAGTTTTTAATTTAATTTAGATTTTTATTATAATATTTATTTAATAATAATTTAACAAAACTATCAAAATCTAATTTAATAAAATGTCTAGATTTTATTTATTAAAAATATATGATTCATCGTCTATTCTATGCTTATTTTTATACTAAAGCAATTTAATAAATTACATAAATATAATTTAAGATGTGCTTTTATTTTTTAAAAATTAATAAACTTGTAAACATTCGAAAAGTAAATTGAAGAGTAGAATTAAGTTTAATTATTTTATGTAAAAGTACAGTATTAAATTACACACAATCTTATAAACATTTTCTATGCAATTTTCTTGAATTTATAATTTATATTCTTAATTAAAATGTCTAAAAATTTCTTTAAAAGTACAGTATATCGATAATATCGTTAGGGAAAAAAATAATCTTTAACTAATAAAATATAATTATAAATTTAGAAAATTAATGTCTTTCAAAGGATTAGCAATTGCTTTTAATTCCTGAAAATGTTCGAAGAAATGCATAATTTATTTTACATTTTTTTCCTTAAATTTTCTTTATATTTGGTCTAAATAATCCGTATTTTATCGTAACATCTGCAAGGAATTTATAAACAATTTTTTTTTATTTTGTAACCGAATAAATTCAATATTCTTGTTGAATAATCATAATTTTTAACACACGTTTTATAAATTAAATAAACGCTAATTCAGAAATTGCTATTTAATTTACATGCGAAACATTTTCAAATAAAACATTTTTAGTTTTTTCAAGAAAGGTTTCATAACAATTACATAAATCCATAACTTTTTTTTGGCGTGTATGAAGTTGCCTCATTTTTACTATTGTATATTTAAACTTTAATTTGTTTGTAACGAGTCAAATGTTTATAAAGAAATACGAAAAGAGAAATTGATGCTTCATAAATTTTACAGTTTCAATCCCTCCCATTTGACATTTTAGAACATTGCAAAGTGGCAGTGCCATATGGATACAGCAATGATTGCTCTGTATTGGTATATAAAATTGCAATGCTTATTCAGTTGTTATGGATTATTCAATGCAATATTTACTAGAAAACAGATAACGAATAGTTATAGATATTGTTATGTTCTATGAAAGATCTAGGCAACTATACGTATAGAAGATAATACGTACATCATATTATAATTAATTAAAAGTTTAAAGATCGAATAATTCAGAATAGCACATATAAATTAAATATAAATTATCGGATTATATTTTTAATGTAATTTTATTGAAAATTTCTATAATAATGAAAATATGGCTTACAAGTGCTTCAGGATCTTCAGCATCTCTTGTGAAAATTAATCTATTATAATGTTTTAGTTACTTAGTATAACAATATCATTCAACATAATATGGGATATCTTATAAGTAAAGGTTAATTAAATACAGGGTGGCATAAAAGTCAGTTAACCGGAATATATTTAAGATTATTTTAAGATCAGTTAAGACGAGTTGAACAGCTATTATCTGTATTATGATGTTACTGAGTTTTAGGCCACCTTACATAAAGAATTACAGTATTAATAAGAATACAATTTGTAGAATTTTGGACACAAATATTAAACGTGCAACATATAAGACGGGATAATGGTGAAGAATATATTAGAACTTCAAAAAAAGTGAATTAAATTGTCCTACTGATGCATAGATTTTAAATTAAATTTTATGACAACGTTTACAAGTAAACGAAGCATTTAAATGCTCTCCAAAAAGCTAAATTAAAATGAAACTAAGCATAAATATTTAATGAGTATCAAAAGAATCATATCAAATTGAAATGTCAAGAGTCATTTAGTGAATGTCAAAAGGATCAGTTTTGCTCAAAATAATTGTCACTTATCCAAATTACTATATTTACGTAATGTTCATAATTAACAGGACTCTTAATAAACAAAAGTTTATCATAATTATTATATTTACAATTTGAAATTACTTAGCAAAATACGATTTTCATATTAATTATCTAGCTGACAATTTCAACAGTTCGCACATGACAATGTGTAATTGCCATGCCTTGGGAAATTCTAACCTAATATTCTGCAGTTATAAGTGAAATTAGAAACGAGTAATATAGAAACTAGTGGATTGTATCTAGTTTAAAATTTAGCAGAAAACTTTGTCCAGTTGTTTAATGTCGTTAGATTTTCTTCTGTTCGAATTGCATGAGGACAAATCTTAAGCATTATTAGTAAGCATCTTCGCATTATTTCATTAAAATTGATAGCTCTAGACTCCTTTATTATTATTAATTTCTTAAAATGATCATGTTCAATGCTTTGTATATATGAAATGATCTTTAAATCTTCGTTAAATCGTGCAAAAGAGGTAAATTTAAGAACAAATACTCTACATAACTCACACCGAGCATTGTTTATAATATTTATTTATATACAAAAAACGAATAAGATAATTTAGTTATAAAATATACAAAAATAGTTAAGAAATTTAATAAAATTATATAAGGTGGAAGGGTGATTTATAGTCCTAATCAAATAGAACAAATGTTTAAAATTCTTTTAAAAGTTAAAATATTTCGAAAACTTCAAATTGTAAATTCCTAAACATCAAATATTTTACTGTAAAATTAAACAAAGTAATCATAAATTATCATCTAGAATAATCTAGATCTTTGGGAATAATCCATTATAAAGTATGTTACAAATAATAACATATATAATATACTGCATATGAAATTATAATATTTGAAAAAAATTTTATATATAAAATACACATTCTACTAAATTAAGAAGTAAAGATGAAACAATCTAAGAAAAAAAAAAGGAATGACATTCTGTAATTTTCTATAAGTTTTTGCTATAAAAAAAGTTATGTGAGTAAAATCAATTTGTCCATTCTGTTTGTCTGACATGGTGAGAGAAACAACGATAATCACGCAGTATACAATGAATATTCTTGACTAAGAAACACAATTAAAATATATAGTACATGGCTGGGGTAAACAAGCAAATATTTTGTTTGAATTTTACAATATTTTAATTAAAACTATATATATATTTTATCTTTCTTAAAGATGAAATACGATGTGTTTTGATATGTCATCATACAGAGGCTAGTTTCCATATTATCAGAAAGCGCAAACAGAAAGAGGAAACGGAAAAAAATACAAAATAGATTCCGTTCACCTTCAATTTCTGTTTATCTATTGGTCAAAACCCGACGGAAGATCAAACGGAAACTAAAACATTAAGATGTTTTCGAAGTTTCCGACCGGATTTTAGTAAACGGAAACTTCTAACTGGAAGTGACATTAGTTTTCTGTTTCCGTTTTCTGTTGCTGGTATATTTTCCAGCCTTAATACTCTTATAAGTATGAGAAAATATAGACGTAGGCCTACCGTTTTTTCGATTATACAGTATGGCCCAAAAGTGAGGTAACCAAAAAATATTAGTTTTTAAAAAATGACTTTAAAAATTTTTAAGTGACTTCATTGGAAAAGACAGCTATTTGACAAATTAGATAATCTAAAATCAAATTAAACAGAATTTAAAATTTTTAATTTGATTTTTATAATTACATAGCCTACATAGATGTTTTAAATACTTATNGTTCCTGAAAATCGTCGTAAACGGGGAGTAATATTTCCAATATATTCAGTATTATTTATTGAGAATATAATTTAAAATACACAGTACTACATAGAAGTGATTGAAAGAAAATATACTTTATATAGTCTCATAAAGCGTTACCGCGCTCTGTAGTAGAGCTCAGGCTCACGTCTAATGTTAAAGTGCCAAATTTGACCATTAATATCTCAAAGACCAACAAACCGATTTGGATGAAATTTAAAATATTTAGTCCCCGCGATGAGGGCTACGGAAATCTTAAATTTTGAATAAATTCGTTGAATCGTTCTGGACTTACGCAATCCCAAATTTAGCATTTTTTCCACTAGATTTACAACGAGATTTTCGCGACACCAAGCTACCGAAAAATCTAGGAGGCTGCATACTGTATACTTAATATCTCTTTCGAGAGCTGATCGCTTCTTTTGTTGTCCTTTTAAAGGTTTTATTTAAAAATGTTGAGTATTTATAGAATTATAGCCCATTTTTAAATATTAAAATTTCATTGATCAATCGTTATCACGTGACGCGACGTTTTGAGATTACTTTTAATCTATTAATACAAGCCTAATGATTTAAAAATAAAATATTTATAAAATAATGCCCCATTTTACTTTTATGGTTATGTACCTATAAATAACAAGGGAAAGTATTGGAATCGTGTCAAACTTGACCCTCCGAGTTTTTTGTAAACATCCGTTTTGAGACCTTTTGTCTACTACTGTATAGCCTATAGATGACAGAATGCTTGTATGTCTCTGTTCTTAGCATTTTATTATATTTTTTATTATAATGTATTTATTTTCTGAGACACTGAGGAAAGCATAGACTACTATGTAAACCTGGACACTCCCCCATTCATGATTCCACCCCCTCTTATTAACTCTAATCTTTTTCATGATCTGCAGTGAAGTTTTCATACTTATTCTCTGGGACATTGAGAAAAATCTGCAAGCTACCACTATCACATCAGTTATCATGAAAATTATTCTCTTATGAAGTTATTGATAACCGAATAATACTTAAAATCCCATAAAAAAATAAAAATAAAAAACTGATAAAACAAGGTTGAAAAAATAGAGCTCAGCAGAAACATCTAAATATAGGAAACGTTTGAAAGTTGTGGAATAAAAATAGTGAAAGAATATTTGACAGTAAGACTCAAAAATCCCTGTAGTTGAAGTCTGTGTAATGTGCACTTTATTCACATGTTGAGTCTTACTGTCAAATTTTCTTGCACTATTCTTATTCCACAACTTTCAAACGTTTCCTATTCTTAGATGTTTCTACTGAGCTCTATTTTTTCAACCTGGTTTTACCAGTTTTTTATGAGATAATATCAGATTTATATCAACAGTAAAGGAAGAATTTACTACTGTATATTTTAATTATTTCAATTAATTAAAATATTTGTATATACAATGCAGAAATTATACAAACTTATTAACTGTATTGATATATTTTTTAATAATTTAAAATGTAAATTAATTCATCATTTTTTTGGAAATTTTTAAAAATATATGTTATAAATGTTTTATAAATGAAGCACTAAAGTATATTCTATATAGAACAGACAAAGGGTCTATCAACATTTCTTCACTTTTCGACATTTTTGACAATTATATTTCTGTAAACACTGAGTTTTGTCATTTTATGAGCATTACAGAAGTAGAAGCAAGTTTTTGACGTGAAAATTTAGTTCTAATCTGCAAAAGTTGGGAAAATCCTAATTTCAAATTCTTCTTCTGCTGTAAAATTGCCTTTAAGTTACATAGAATCCACTGGTTCTCACCTTATGATATGGAAATCAAATTGCAATTGGTGCAGTTGGTTCAACGAATAATAAAAATATTCATTACAATTAGTTTAAATAGAATTATTCATTTATTTTCCAAAGTAGCAATTACCTATCTAATACTGGGTAATCATCAATTTTTTTACTATTGATACAATGCTACCTCAGTTACAATGTTTCTATTTCTGGTTTTGAACTTATAGTAAACTCTATTCACTGATGTATTTTCATTTCAAAATACATCAGTGAATAGTGAATCCACAGTACATCAGTGAATCAAAATACATCAGTGAATCAGTGAATCCACATATATTGCTTTAATAAAGGAAAGTTCAAAACATACATCTTATAGAAAAGTTAAGAAGAGAGTCTCGAATATTGAAAATACCCGAGCATCTTCCTATAAATTTCCACTTGTTTTATGTAAGATTCATTTCCAATAAATATTTAATAAAAAGTAAAATACATCTGGATACGAGTATTTACTTTTTATTAAATAGTAATTCTGCCAGCCCTTTACTACAAAAAAAATCCAATAAATATATTAATATTGTTAAATATGTCAATCATTCCTTTATCATTAATTATTGATAAAGGAATGAAAAAAAATCCAATAAATATATTAATATTGTTAAATATGTCAATCATTCCTTTATCATTAATTATTGATATAACTTTACCGACTTTATCAGATATTAAAACTGTTGTTATTATAGTTTTCTTGGTCATATTATCCAATTCTCACTCTCAAGTTATATGTTTGATTTTATATTTTAAATCTTGATTTCTTTATGAAAATATTCTAAAATATTTCGTGTCATTTCAGTAAATTATAAAGGGTTTTCATTAATAGTCACTTAATTTGCTATTTGTCTGCTAGATATTTTAATTATAAACAAATTAATAAAATTATTCTATCAAAACTTCCATTCTTTATATAGGCTACTTCTTTACGATAGCACGTTTCCACTTTCTTACTGTATTGTGTGCCCATCTAATTTCGAATAGTTTTCCTATTGCTACTCAAAATAAATCTTTATAGTTTCCTTTATTTCAGGCTTTTTAATCTGTGGGTTAATAGTAGCATGTCAATTTTCTAAGAGTTTCCTTTCTATAGCTGTTTGATCACACAATAACATCTCCCTTTTTCCCTTCTGTCTTACGTCTCTTCCCGATTTACCTCCAATTTCGCCCTCGAGAAGTTTGCGCTCCAATAAGAATGTGTCAGAAAATATCTAATCATATTATTAAATGGCAATTTTCAAATTTCAGACCTATACATTCTCACTGTCATGTCATTTGTTAATCTCGAGAACGGAGTTGGATAGATGAAAATTGAGACCAGATGTGGAATGCTTATTTTAGGATTAAAATAAGATTAAATGTTACAGCCCAGCATTGTAACGATGTCACAATAAGTAATTGTTCGTTCGTTCTAATTTACACGTAATTCCCCTTTTATGCTACATTAAATAGCTTTTCTTTTTCATAAATCTTAATAAAGTCCTTTTTAATTTGAAGTTTAATAACTCCCGTGTGTTTTGTCGAAAAGTTCTGAAATTTTGCAGGGAGATTTGTGTATTAGGTAGATAGATGCTATTAAATTCTGGTGGATAAAGGTTAAGGAGGTGGAGAGATAGAAGGAGTCGTGGGTCATATCTCGAGTGGAGTCAGACTTAATGAAGATTTTACTCGTTATTAGCATTTACAATTGCTTTTATAAAACTTAACTCTACCCTCAAAATTAAGCTCTTTGCCATTTTATAATAATTAATTATATAAAGTTTTTTTCAAAATACCGCAATAGACAGCGCCACACTCAATTTTGAATGTCTTGCCGGAAATGTTACACAACTCGTTGCTGGATAAATTGCTATGGTATGGTATGGTCAAAGCAATATATGACAATCAAAAGAAATATAACAATGAATCTTGAATGACAAAAACATAATACTATTAGAAAAGAGAAAATGAATAAAAAATGAGATATGAAAAACAGAAAGAAAAAAAAATGTGACAAGATCGACAGAAAGATGATAAAAAAAAATGTCACCAGAAATTGAAACAATTGACTTCCAGAATTTCATATATAGTTAATCGGGGCCTCCTACCCGAATTATTTCCATATCTGGTTTCATCTTTCACGTATCTAACTATGTTCTCGAGATTAAAGACGGAGATAACTAAAAATATTCATAAGAAATTAAATAATTAAAAACGAATATATTTAGATACATAATTATAAAAATAGCAAACATATAATCTATATATTATATAACTTAATTATATTAATATATAATAATTAGTTTCATGCAATCTTATATTCATCAATACATCAAATTATAATCAAAACTTTAAAGTAAAAGTATATAACATATTAAAAATTGTTAGAACAATGATGAAGCAGTCCTTTAAATTTTAATTAAACTTTATTCTAATCTAAGACTATATATACAAGTCGACTCCCCTATAACACTGTTGATTTTTCCGTTTTATATGAATTCCATGTTGTACGAGTCACTTAGATTTTACAAATAGTGTGCCGGGCTGTGAACGGCTCACATATTTGTAAAATCTAAGTGACTCGTACAACATGGAATTCATATAAAACGGAAAAATCAACAGTGTTATAGGGGAGTCGACTTGTATATATAGTCTTAGATTAGAATAAAGTTTAATTAAAATTTAAAGGACTGCCTCATCATTGTTCTAACAATTTTTAATATGTTATATACTTTTACTTTAAAGTTTTGATTATAATTTGATGTATTGATGAATATAAGATTGCATGAAACTAATTATTATATATTAATATAATTAAGTTATATAATATATAGATTATATGTTTGTTATTTTTATAATTATGTATCTAAATATATTCGTTTCTAATTATTTAATTTCTTATGAATATTTTTAGTTATCTCCGTCTTTAATCTCGAGAACATAGTTAGATAGTTGAAAGATGAAACCAGATATGGAAAGAATTGGTGTAGGAGGCCCCCGATTAACTATATATGAAATTCTGGAAGTCAATTGTTTCAATTTCTGGTGACATTTTTTTTATCATCTTTCTGTCGATCTTGTCACATTTTTTTTCTTTCTGTTTTTCATATCTCATTTTTTATTCATTTTCTCTTTTCTAATAGTATTATGTTTTTGTCATTTAAGATTCATTGTTATATTTCTTTTGATTGTCATATATTGCTTTGACCATACCATACCATTGCAATCTATCCAGCAACGAGTTGTGTAACATTTCCGGCAAGACATTCAAAATTGAGTGTGGCGCTGTCTATTGCGGTATTTTGAAAAAAACTTTATATAATTAATTATTATAAAATGGCAAAGAGCTTAATTTTGAGGGTAGAGTTGAGTTTTATAAAAGCAATTGTAAATGCTAATAACGAGTAAAATCTTCATTAAGTCTGACTCCACTCGAGATATGACCCACGACTCCTTCTATCTCTCCACCTCCTTAACCTTTATCCACCAGAATTTAATAGCATCTATCTACCTAATACACAAATCTCCCTGCAAAATTTCAGAACTTTTCGACAAAACACACGGGAGTTATTAAACTTCAAATTAAAAAGGACTTTATTAAGATTTATGAAAAAGAAAAGCTATTTAATGTAGCATAAAAGGGGAATTACGTGTAAATAAGAACGAACGAACAATTACTTATTGTGACATCGTTACAATGCTGGGCTGTAACATTTAATCCTATTTTAATCCTAAAATAAGCATTCCACATCTGGTCTCAATTTTCATCTATCCAACTCCGTTCTCGAGATTAACAAATGACATGACAGTAAGAATGTATAGGTCTGAAATTTGAAAATTGCCATTTAATAATATGATTAGACATTTTCTGACACATTCTTATTGGAGCGCAAACTTCTCGAGGGCGAAATTGGAGGTAAATCGGGAAGAGACGTAAGACAGAAGGGAAAAAGGGAGATGTTATTGTGTGATCAAACAGCTATAGAAAGGAAAGTCTTAGAAAATTGACATGCTACTATTAACCCACAGATTAAAAAGCCTGAAATAAAGGAAACTATAAAGATTTATTTTGAGTAGCAATAGGAAAACTATTCGAAATTAGATGGGCACACAATACAGTAAGAAAGTGGAAACGTGCTATCGTAAAGAAGTATATAAAGAATGGAAGTTTTGATAGAATAATTTTATTAATTTGTTTATAATTAAAATATCTAGCAGACAAATAGCAAATTAAGTGACTATTAATGAAAACCCTTTATAATTTACTGAAATGACACGAAATATTTTAGAATATTTTCATAAAGAAATCAAGATTTAAAATATAAAATCAAACATATAACTTGAGAGTGAGAATTGGATAATATGACCAAGAAAACTATAATAACAACAGTTTTAATATCTGATAAAGTCGGTAAAGTTATATCAATAATTAATGATAAAGGAATGATTGACATATTTAACAATATTAATATATTTATTGGATTTTTTTTGTAGTAAAGGGCTGGCAGAATTACTATTTAATAAAAAGTAAATACTCGTATCCAGATGTATTTTACTTTTTATTAAATATTTATTGGAAATGAATCTTACATAAAACAAGTGGAAATTTATAGGAAGATGCTCGGGTATTTTCAATATTCGAGACTCTCTTCTTAACTTTTCTATAAGATGTATGTTTTGAACTTTCCTTTATTAAAGCAATATATGTGGATTCACTGATTCACTGATGTATTTTGATTCACTGATGTACTGTGGATTCACTATTCACTGATGTATTTTGAAATGAAAATACATCAGTGAATAGAGTTTACTATAAGTTCAAAACCAGAAATAGAAACATTGTAACTGAGGTAGCATTGTATCAATAGTAAAAAAATTGATGATTA